>NW_024470587.1:191481-328065 GCF_017639515.1 Carcharodon carcharias
ACACACTGAAAAATGCAATGACATTCACACCCACACGTTGAAACAAACTAAATTTCTCGCTCTCTCTTACAAACACACACATAAAGACGTAAAACAATCACACACACTCACATGCACACAAACACGCAGGCTGACAAAAATACATCCACATGCACACATAAACACACATATATGAATGCACAGATGCACTGACACACAAGAAGCACACACGCCTGCACACAGTCACACACACATAAACACACACATGCACCTACGCACACAGACACACACAAACAAACACATAAACACACAGACACACACACACACACAGACACACACACAGATGTAAACACAGACTCGCATGCACACTCACATGCACACAGCTCGCACACAGTCACATGCACCGACCTATGGGCACATGTATTCACATTTGAAGACACACAGGCATCCACACAGACACAAATTGCACAAAGTCATAGGCTCTCTCTCACCCGCACACGCACATGCACGCATGCAATCATAAAGACACAGACATACATGGACAGATATACACAAGTACAATAAAAATAACAGCCATATTTATGGAATCAAACAGACCAAACCTCTGACTGAAACATCAACACAGAATAATCATAATATACCTCACTCTAACTCTTTCTCCCTCTTTCTCTCTATGTGTGTCTCTCTCTGTCTCCCCCTTTCTCCATCTCTCACACACACGAACACACACACATGCATGCAGACACACGCATATGTCACACACGCACATGCACTCACACAAACATGTGCACACTGACAGACGCACACACACATATGCACAGGTACATCCACAACCAAGTGCTCAGAGAGGCACACATACATGCACACAGATGTGAACAGACATGCACACACACTCTCATACACACTCTCAAACACGCACAAAATCTTTCTCACACACACACATATGCACAGGCACGCATATGCACATGGACCTGCATTCACGGAAGCACTGACAAACAAGTGCACATGCCTACACATAGCCACACAAACGCACCTATGTGAACACACACAAACGCATGCACACACGGATTCACACACACACACGCAGACACACGCAGACACATACACAGATGCACGAACACACACACAGCCTCACACACACTCCCACACAAGGAGTCACACACAGACAGGTAGACAGACTCACAAAAATACACACAGACGGACTTGCACACAGACAGGCATGCATATGTATAAGGACTTTCATGAACAGATGCACTTAAACACAAAAAGTGCACATGCCTGCAGACAGTCAATCATGTGCACACCCACATACCCACACACACCCTCACAAATGAACTCATGCACAGACACACACAAACACACAGACACAGGAACACAACAGAAAGAGAAACTCGCACAAGCACAAACAGACACATAAGCACACAGACGCAGAATCTGACATAGTTATCAACATTGACACAAACACAAACACAGAGGCATGTAGACACAAACACATTGATATGTGCGAAACTCACGCATACTTACACAGACACACACACACACACAAATAAATGCAGACGCACACACAATCTAATTGAAAGAATCACATGCAGGGATGCACCCAAATGCATGCATGCATTCATATTCAGTCTCATGCAGTCATGCACACACACACTCAAGCACTGCCTCTTCCTCTTGCATACATTGCCACACACATGCCAAAACTGAAAAATGCACTTACACTCATACAAAAACTGTTAGACAAACTCTCTCTCACTCACACAAAAACACACACACAAGGACGCACAGATGCACACACACTGATAGCCACAAACACACACACACACACACAATGATACACACACACAACCTATGTGGATGCATACACACTCACGCGCAAAAAAATGTCCACATGCTCACAGACATTATTACAGAGGTAGACACACTAATGTGCACACACAGATAAACTTCACAGACACTCTCTGGCTCACAAACTCACAAAACCACACATGCACACACACAAAGAGAAACACGTTAAAACAAAAACAAAAACACACAGAAGTATTCACACACAGAGAAATTGGCATACAAACCCACACACTAACACATTGAGTAATATTCACAGGAAAACACACGCCGTTATCACTCTTTCTCTCTGACTATCTCTACCTCTCTCTCTCTCACTATCTCTCTCTCTACTCCTCTCTAGCTCTTTCTCGTACAGAATCATATGTTCATGAACACACACATGCAGAAAAACATAGACAGACACATACTAACACAAACACCAGCAACCATACTTACACATTTACATTGATGCACACACACACATGCACTCACGCTCATTCACACAACCAATCCCAAACAAGAAACACAAATACTCATACACGTGCAAACACAGAGACACACACATGCACTTATGCACACGCACACACACACATGCACTTATGCACATGTGAACACACACAAACACGTATACAGAAACAAACACACACAAAGGTACTCGTACAAACATACAATCACATGCACACACATACACACATTCACACACACACAGACAGAAACACAGAAGCACTTATCAAAGGAAATTAGGGGTGGGTGTATAAATGCTTGCATAGACAGTGAAAAACAAATCCCTAAAAAGTGCATTAAAAAACTCACAGATGTGCACTTTTATACACACAAACTCATACACACTCGGAGAAACACATAAGCGCACAAACACACACACAATACACGCACGTACTCGCACTCAAACACAAACTCTCACATGCACACACATATAGACACACTGATACACATTTCGAGAAATACACACATACAAACAGGAACTCTCTCCCTCTTGCACACACTCACACAGACACACACATTCACTCACACACACACACATACTCCCATAGAAAGCCACATACTCTTACATGCACACACATATAGACATGCATATCCACATATAAAGAAACAAGCACACACACTCTAACAGTTAAGCACAGCAAAATACATTAACTTCTCAAGGGCAATAAGGCATGGGAAATAATTGCTGGCCTAGTCAGTGAATCCCACACCCCGTAAAAACAAAATTGAAACACTCACACATACAATGACACACACACACTCACACACATCCAATCACATGCACACACAAAGACAATCAGATATGCAATCAAATTCACAGAAACGCACATGTAATAGACATATATGAACACAATATAAACAGAAATTCACACAAGCACAAAAACACACACAAGCACACAGACTCAGAAGCTCACATATTTATCCACATTCACACAGTCGCACACACACACACACACACACACACACGCGCGCACACACACACACACGCATAAACACACAGGCACAAAAGTATAGATATCCATGAAACAAACAAATACATACACTTAGACACACAGACATACAGACACACACACACACACACATAAACACACAGACACAGGGAGACAATATAAACAGAAGCTTGCACTATCACAAACACATACACAAGCAGACATACTCAGAAGCTATGTAGTTATCAACATTCACACAACACAGACACACACACACAAGACACAAACACAGTGATGTCTTGCAAAACAAACGCATACATACACGACACACAGATGATACAGACAAACCATACACAAACAAGAAACCAAACACACGCTGACAGAAACACAACAAAGTGATAGACTGACATGCAGGGATAGCCAAATGGATGCATGCACACTTTACCAGACTCATACAGTCGAGTAGACAACTGGAAGATTGCTTCTTCCTCTTGCTACATTCCAATACATGCCACAAAGAAAGATTGCACCTTACACTCAGACAAATACAGTCAGAAAAACTCTCTAATACACACACCCAAGAACAGGACAAAACAAGTGGTACACACACACACACACACACACAATACACAACACACCTATAAATATGCTACACACATCATGCACATAAAAAATGTACACAAACTCAGACACATAGTTCAAAAGTGAAACAATAATATGCAAACACAGGCAACCCTGAAGACACACTCTGACTCTGGAAGATAAAGAACATAACACACAAAAATGCTTTAATAAATTCCTTAAAACAATGTCAATTATTTTTTATAAACTACCTCCATGTCCTGTGATAAAAAAATTGAATTTCCATTGTCCACAGATTAACATTCACGTTACGAACAAACTCTGAATCTTTCCTCCCAAGAAGGTCATGTGCATGTGACATGTCTGTAGCATGAATATCTGGAGACGCATTCGTCAGGGATGTGGGGTGGGTGGTGGTAGGGGGGAGGGGGGGTTTAGTTGTCGGGGGGAGCGGTGGTGGGCTTGGGTCGGGGTGGAGCCAGAAGTGACAGGAGGAACAAAACAAAACATAAATACCTGGAAAAACTCAGCAGGTCTGGCAGCATCGGCGGAGAAGAACAAAGTTAACGTTTCGAGTCCTCATGACCCTTCGACAGAACTAAATAAAAATAGGAGAGCAGTGAAGTATAAGCTGGTTTAAGGTGGGGGTGTGGGGGAAGAAGTGGGGGGCGGGGTGATTGTAGGGACAAGCAAGAAGTGATAGGAGCAGATAACCAAAATATGTCACAGACAAAAGAACAAAGAGGTGTTGAAAGTGGTGATATTATATAAAAGAATGTGCTAATTAAGAGTGGATAGCAGGATACGCAAGGTACAGATAGCTCTAGTGTGGGTGGAGTGAAATACACACACACAGACATGCACACTTACATGCACAGACATGCAAACTTACATGGACACACGCACACAGACACGCATGCTAATTATACGTCAAATGCATAACACACACCCACAGACACGTGGAAACACTCACGCACAAGCACATACAGAGAAAAGCATAGACAGGCTCACAGACATGCATACATAAACTTCTCAAGTGCAATTAGGCATGAACTTTAATTGCTGGCCTAGCCAGAGGTGCCACTATCCATGTGCGTGCACACACACACACACACACACACACAGTCATTCACACAGAGAGGCACAGGTGCGCACACAGACTTCAACACATACACACAGAATAACAAACACACACACACACACACACGCACAGTCATTCACACAGAGAGGCACAGGTGCGCTCACAGACTTCAACACATACCATACACACAGAATAACAAACACAAACACACACACACAAATAAACATACACGCATGCGCACAAACTAGTGCCCACACAAAGTGAAACACATACACTCACAGGCAATTCCACACATGCAGTTGCACATCTTTATGCACGCATACATAACCAGGCGTTCACATGCAGGCTGACACACTCACTAAAACACGATATTATCCTCTCTTACGCACAATCACATGAATGCACACATGAACACACTGAAAAATGCAACCACATTCACACACACACACTTTCAAACAAACACAATTTCTCGCTCTCTCTTACAAACACACGCACACGTAAACACATAAAACAATCACACACAATCACACACACTCACGTACACACAAACACGCAAGCTGACAAAAATACATCCAGATGCACACATAAACACACATATATGAATGCACATATGCACTGACACACAAGAAGCACACACACCTGCAGACAGTCGCACACACATAAACACACATATGCACCTACGCACACAGACACATACACAAATAGACACATAAACACACACACACGCAGACACAAGCACACACACAGACACACACAGATATACAAACAGACTCACATGCACACTCGCATGCACACAGCACGCACACAGTCACATGCACTGATCTATGGGCACACGTATTCACATTTGAAGACACACAGGCATCCACACAGACACACAATTGCACAAAGTCACAGGCACTGTCTCACCTACACACACACATGCACGCATGCAATCATAAAGACACAGACATACACGGACAGATATACACAAGTACAATAAAAATAACAGCCATATTTATGGAATCAAACAGACCAAACCTCTGACTGAAACAACAACACAGAATAATCATAATATACCTCACTTTAACTCTTTGTCCCTCTTTCTCTCTATGTGTGTCTCTTTCTGTCTCCCCCAGTCTCCCTCTCTCACACACACGAACACACACATATACACGCAGACACACGCATATGTCACACACACACATACACTCACACAAACATGTGCACACGGACACACGCACACACACACATGCACAGGTACATCCACAAGCAAGTGCGCAGAGAGGCACACATACATGCACACACATGAGCACAGATATGCACACACACTCTCACACACACACAAACACGCACACAATCTCTCTCACACACATACACAAATGCACAGGCATGCATATGCACATGGGCCTGCATTCACGGAAGCACTGACACACAAGTTCACAGGCCTACACATAGCCACACAAACACACATATGTGAACACACACAAACACATACGCACACAGACTCACGCACTCACACACGCAGACACATACACAGATGCACGAACACGCACACAGCCTCACAAACACTCCCACACATGGAGTCACACACAGACAGGCAGACGGACTCACAAAAATACACACAGACGGACTTGCACACAGACACACATGCACGCATATGTATAAGGACATGCATGAACAGACGCACTTAAACACAAAAAGTGCACATGCCTGCACACAGTCAATCACGTGCACACCCACATACCCACACACACCCTCACAAACGGGCTCATGCACAGACATACACAGAGACGCACACACACACAAAAACACAGACACAGGAACACAGCGTAAACAGAAACTCGCACAAACACAAACACACACATAAGCACACAGACGCAGAATCTCACATAGTTATCAACATTCACACAAACACAAACAGAGATGCATGCAGACACAAACACATTGATATCTGCGAAACTCACGCACACTTACACAGACACACACACACACACACACACAAATACATGCAGACGCACACACAAACTAATTGAAAGAATCACATGCAGGGATGCACCCAAATGCATGCATGCATTCATATTCAGTCTCATGCAATCGAGCACACACACTCAAGCATTGCCTCTTCCTCTTGCATACATTGCCACACACATACCCACACCGAAAAATGCTCTTACACTCATACAAAAACTGTCAGACAAACTCTCTCTCACTCACACAAAAACACGCACACACGGACACACAGATGCACACACACAGATACACACACACACAAACACACACAATGATACACACACACAACCTATGTGGATGCAGACACACGTGCATAAAAATGTCCACATGATCACAAACATTATTACAGAGGTAGATACACTAATGTGCACACACAGATAAACTTCACAGACACTCTCTGGCTCACAAACTCACAGAACGACACACGCACACACACAAAGAGAAACACGTTAAAACAAAAACAAAAACACACAGAAGCATTCACACACAGAGAAATTGGCATACAAACCCACGCACTCACACATTGAGTAATATTCACAGGAAAACACACATGTGTTTCTCCGAATGTGTATGAGTTTGTGTGTATAAAAGTGGACATCTGTGAGTTTTTAAATGCACTTTTCAGGGATTTGTTTTTCACTGTCTATGCAAGCATTTATACACCCACCCCTAATTTCCCTTGACAAGTGCTTGTGTTTTCCTGTGTGTGTGTGTGTGTGTGAATATGTGTATGTGTGTGCATGTGATTGTATGTTTGTACGAGTACCTTTGTGTGTGTTTGTTTCTGTATATGTCTATCTCTCTGTCTATCTCTCTCTGCCTCTCTCTCACTATCTCTCTCTCTCACACACACTCTCTCTCCCTCTCTCTACCTCTTTCTCGTATAGAATCATACGTTCATGAACACACACATGCAGGAAAGCATAGACAGACACATACGAACACAAACACCAGCAACCACACATACACATTCACTTTCATGCACACGCACACATGCACTCGCGCTCATTCACACAAACAATCCCAAACAAGAAACACAAATACTCATATGCATGCGAACACAGAGACACTCACACGCACTTATGCACACGCACACACACTCACATGCACGCACACATGAACACTCACAAACACGTATACAGAAACAAACACACACAAAGGTACTCGTACAAACATACAATCACATGCACACACATACACACATTCACACACACACACACACACACACACACACACAGAAAAACACAAGCACTTGTCAAGGGAAATTAGGGGTGGGTGTATAAATGCTTGCATAGACAGTGAAAAACAAATCCATAAAAAGTGCATTAAAAAACTCACAGACGTGCACTTTAATACACAAAAACTCATACAAATTCGGACAAACACAAAAGCGCACAAACACACACACAAACACAAACTCTCATATGCACACACATATAGACACACAGATACACATTTCGAGAAATACACACATACAAACAGGAACTCTCTCCCTCTCACACGCACACACACTCGTGCACACACACACACACACACTCACACCCACACACACAAACACACACACATACTCTCACACAAAGCCACACACTCTCACATGCACACACATATAGACATGCATATCCACATATAAAGAAACAAGCACACACACTCTAACATAGAAGCACAGCAAAATACATAAACTTCTCAAGGGCAATAAGGCATGGGAAATAATTGCTGGCCTAGTCAGCAAATTCCACACCCCGTAAAAACAAAATTGAAACACTCACACATGCAATGACACACACATACACACACACACACAAGTACACACACACACACACCCAATCACATGCACACACAAAGACAATCAGATACGCAATCAAATTCACAGAAACGCACATGTGAACACACACATTTAATATACATATATGAACACAATATAAGCAGAAACTCACACAAGCACAAAAACATACACAAGAACACAGACTCAGAAGCTCACATATTGATCCACATTCACACAGTCACACACACACACACACACACACACACGCATACACACGCAGGCACAAAAGCATAGATATCCACGACACAAACAAATACATACACTTAGACACACAGACATACAGACACATACAAACACATAAACACACAGACACAGGGAGACAATATAAAAGGAAGCTTGCACTATCACAAACACATACACAAGCATACTCAGAAGCTCACATAGTTATCAACATTCACACAAACACAAACACACACATGCAGACACAAACACATAGATGTCCGCAAAACAAACGCATACATACACAGACACGCAGACATACAGACACACACATACACTCACATGCAAACACAAATACACTCAGACACACACACAAAGTGAAAGACTGATATGCAGGGATGCACTCAAATGCATGCATGCATACTCATACAGACTCATGCAGTCGAGCACACACACTCAAGCATTGCCTCTTGCTCTTGCATACATTGCCACATACATGCCCACAAAGAAAAATGCACTGACACTCATACAAAAACCGTCAGACAAACTCTCACTCACACAAAAACACTCACAGGCAGACACACAGGCGCACACAAACACAGAGTCCAATGCACGCACACACACACACACGCACACATACACACACACACACACACACGACACCTATATGGATGCCTACACAATCATGCACATAAAATTGTACACATACTCACACACAAAGTTGCAAAAACAGACACAATAATATGCACACACAGACAACCCCTCACCGATAATCTGACTCACAAACGCACAGAATAACACACGCACACACAAAAAGAGAAAAATGTGAAAACAAGCACATAAACACACAGAAGCATTCACACACAGATAAATAGGCACACAAAAGCACACACTCACACAAACAGTAACATTCAATGGAAAACACATGCCGTTCTCTCTCTCTCTCACAGTCTCTCTCTCTCTCTTGTTCTCTCTCTCTCTCTCTCTCTCTCTATCTGTCTCTCTTAGGCAATCAAAAGTTCATGAACACACACATGTAGAAAATCATGCACAGACACACAAAAACAAACACACAGAACCACACATACACATTCAGATTCATGCCTACGCACACATTCACACACACTCATTCACACAAACAATCCCAAACAAGAAACACAAATACTCATACACATGCAAGCACAGACACACACAAATGCACTAATGCACACGCACACACAAACACGTACAGAGAACAGACACACACAAAGGTACTCGCACAAACACACAGTCACATGCACGCACATGCACTGATATACACACACACAGAAACACACAAGCACTTGTCATGGGCTTTTTGGGGTGGGCTATAAGATGCTACTTGTCCTAACGTGCCTGTCCTGGTCAATAACCGAGCAACCAAGCCTCATCTCACTTTGTAGACTTCGATCCGTAGCCCTGCAGGATACGGCTCTGGAGATTAACGTTTAGAGACGTTCAAAATGAGTTAAGAGTTTCTTCATCTTCTGCCACTTTGAGGCAGTCAGTCTCAGGCCCATGAAAATGCTTTCTCACCTCCCTATAATCTTACTACCAATCACTTTAAATTGGTGCCCGCTCGTCACTGACCTCTCAGTTTAGCTAAATAGGCCTTTCATATCCACACTATCCAGGCCCCTCACAATTCAGTACATCTCAAACAAATCTCCCCTCAGCCTCCTCTGTTCCATGGAGGACAGAACCAGATTGTCCAACCTTTCCTCCTAGCTGTAACTTTCTAGCCCTGGCAACATCCTCGTAAATCTCCTCTGTGCTCCCTCTAGAGCAATTAGATCCTTTCTGGAAATGAGGTGAGCAGAACTGCACGAAGAGCTCAAGTTCTTGCCTAAATAATGTGTTATATATTCACCGCATAACCTCCCTGCTGTAATATTCCACAGCTCGGCTAATGAAGGAAAGGATTCCATGTGGCTTCTTAACCACTTTATTCAGCTCTGCTGCTACATTTAGCAGTCTGGGAACCTTGAATCCACGGTCCTTCATTTCCTCCTGTTAATTTTATAGTCCTTTACTTTGTTTTATATTCCGACCTGCATTAACTCCACTTCTCCAGGTTAAATTCAGCTTGCTGTGGACAGTGTAGAGGAAGCTTTCCGCTGTATATAAGAAAGTGCAGCGCTTGCCCTATTTGTGTTTCATGGGTCACTGTAGAGGAACATTCAGTGTGTATGGCTGTAGCTGTCATGTAAGTGTTCAATTGACACTGAGAGGAGGGAGGTTTACTGTGTGTCTAAACACATTCAGGAACTGGGCAGGGAGTATTTGATGTGGGTATTATGCAGAATGCTTAACTCTCCTTCTAACATCAAGTTGTACATGTCCTGAGAGTGTTTGAAGGGCACTGTACAGAGGAAGGATTGTCCTGTATCTAACAATGAGATCGATCTACTCTGGAAGTGTTTGATGGGAACAGAAGAGAGAGAGCTTAATTTCTATATAACATGTGCTTTGCCTGCACAACCTTGTGTTTGGTGGTGAGAGTGAACAAATATGTTTTCTTTTTATCTAACCCTTTGCTGTACCTGGCTTAGGAGTGTTTGATGAGAAAATGTAGAAGGGGCTTTATTCTTTAACTGATCCTGAGCTGCCCCTGCATTAATAATGCTGGAAGGTGACAGTGTAAATTAATTAGCAATATATATGTAAACCCATTCAATATCTGCTATGAGCGTTTGATGGAACCGGATACAAGGAGCTGCTCTCTGTATCTAAGCCCATGCATTACCTGCCCTGGGAGTGTATGATGATAGGACTGAGAACAGGGAGTTTGATCTGTATCTAAATGCGTGCTGTAGCTGCCCTGGGAGTATATGATGGACAGAGTAGGGGGAGCACCTCTCTGCCTATAACATCGGGAGGAAATTAAATTGGAAGCGTTTGATGGGAAAAATTTGGAGAGATGTTAAGTCTGATCTTTTTCCCCGTGCGCTGATAGGCTGGGGAGTTTTTGATGAGAGAGTGCGAAATGAGAATTTCTATGTATTCAGCATCATGATGTGAAGCTCTGTCAATGTCTGGTGGTGACTCCGGAAAGGGAGTTGGGCTCACTATTAAACCGAGTGACTATACCTGTCTTGGGAGTGTAGAATTGGACAGTGGAAAATGAGAATAAATCACTATCCATGCCTCTGTTGCAGCTGTCCTGGGAATAGTTGATTTGCACATTTGTCATGTGCCTCACTGAGCTCAGTCATCTGGTCACTTCCCATGCAAATACTTCACCCACCTCGATAATATTGTGACGACCCATCCTGGAACATCACTGACCTGACCATGATTCTGAATATCAAACAGAACTAACACTTACCATATCTTATTGTCACTGCCCGACAGGTGCTGATAAACATAGAAACATTGTAGCAGGAGTAGGCTATTCAGCATGTCGAGCCTGCTCCTTCATTTATTACGGTAATGGCTGATCATCCAACTCAACAGCCTGCTTCCGCTATCTCCACATATCCTTTGATCCCTTTCACCCCAAGAGCTATATCTAACAGTTTCCTGAAAACATTAAATTTTTTGGCCTCAAATATTTTCTGTGGTAGCGAATTCCACAGGCTCACCACTCTCTGGGTGAAGAATTGTCTCCTCATCTCAGTCTTAAATGGTCTAGCCTGCATCCTCAGACTGTGACCCGTGGTTCTTGACTCCCCCACCTTCGGGAACATCGTTCCTGCACCTACCTGTCTTGTCCTGTTCGAATTTTATTGGTTTCTATGAGATCTCCCATCATTCTTCTAAACTCCAGCGAATATAATGCTAACCGACTCAATCTCTCCTCATATGTCAGTGCCGCCATCCCAGGAAACAGTCTGGTAAACCTTCGCTGCACTCCCTCTTTTCCAAGAATATCCTTCCTTAGAGAAGTAGAACAGAACTGCACACAATATTCCATGTGTTGTCTCACCAAGGCCCTGTATAACTGCAGTAGGGCATCCATGCTCCTGTACAGGAAACTTCTCGTTATGAAGAACAACATTTCTTTTGCCTTCTTTACCACCTGCTGTACCTGCATGCTCACCTTCAGTGACTGGTTTACGAGGGCAACCCGGACTCATTGCATACTCCCCTCACGCAATTTATAGGCATTCAGATAATAATCGTCCATCCTGATTTTGGTACCAACATGGATAACCTTATATTTATCCACATTGTACTGCATCTACCATGTATTTTTTCCAGTCAGTCAACTTATCCAAATCACACTGAAACATATCTTCATCCTCCTCACAGCTCGCTCTCCTACACAGCTTTGTGTTGTCTGCAACTTTAGAAATGTTACATTTAGTTACCTCATTTAAATCATTAATATATATTTTGAAGAGCTGATCTCCCAACATCTATCACTGCGGTACCCCACTAATCACTTCTTGCCATTCAGATTAAATCCCATTTATTCCTACTCATCGTTTCCTGTCTGGCAACCAGTTTTCTACCCATCTCAATACACTGTCCCCAAACCCATTCGCTTTCATTTTACACGCTATTCTCGTTTGTGGGACTTTGTCGAAATCCTTCTGAAAGTCCAAATAAACCACATCCACTGGCTCCCCTTCACCAACTCTACTCGTTACATTCTCGAAAAATTCCAGTCGATTTGTCAAGCATGAGTTCCTTTTCTTAAATCCATGCTCACTCTGTCCGATTCTGCCAATGTTTTCCATTTTCTCAGCTATTGAATCTTTTATAAAGGACTATAGAACTTTCCCGACTACGGACTGACTTTAACAGAGTTAAGAGTCAGAGACAATAAAAATAGCCCATGTGCCAGTGCTGATATTGCTCTGGGCAGCAGGAGAGTGCTTAAGTTGGAGTTTGGTGAGTACATCACTTATTAAGTCTGATCTCCACCACCCAACCTGATGCATCAATTACATCAGTCTTATTCACACCAGACATCTAGGTACATTACTTACCTCACTTTTATTGACACTACTGCACAGGTACTTCACTGAACTCAACTTTATTGCCACCATCCATCCAATTAGATCACTGACCTCTCTCTCATTGTCACTTTTAATCCAGTTGGATCACTGACATCACTTTTATTGTCACTATACATCCAGATTGATCACTGACATCAATTGTATTGTCATTATGCATCCAGTTAGATAGCTGATCTAATTCTTATTGTCACTATCCATTCAGTTTCATTATGGGCCTGAATCTCATTGTCACTATCTGTCCAGTTAGATCAATTACCTACTCTTTCTTTTCACTTTCCATTCAGTTTGACCACTGACTTCACACTTGTTGCCACTATCCATCCACATGGTTCGCTGACCTCTCTCTCCTTGTAACTTATTGTGTGTGTTAGCATGCAGGTGCAGCAAGTATTTGAAAAGGCAAATTGTATTTCCGCTTATTTTCCTAGTTGGTTCGAGTTTTAGAATAGTGAAATTTTGTTACAATGGTACATGGTGTCGACAAGGCTGCACTTGGAGTAATGAGAGCACCTTTTGGCCCCAGTATTTAAGAAATGATAGATTGGCATTGAAGGAAGTTCCACAGGGAATCGCTAGATTAATTCCTGGGTTAATGAGGTTGACTTTTCAAGAAAGGATAAACAGGCTCGGCCTTTATTCATTATAGTATAAAAGAATGAACGGTGATCATGTTGAAAAATACACGATTCTGGTGTGGCCTGACAGGATAGATGTTGAGAAGATGTTTCCACGAGTGGGAGAATCTCGAACTAGGGGACGTAGATACAGAAAAAGGGAAACAAGTTTAACACGGAGATGCGAATAAAGTGCTTCTCTTAGGGATAAATGCCTACAAACAGCAATTACATTACCATCTGTTGGGGTTGTTTTGGTGCAGAAAAGTTCTGGAATGAAAATAACTGTGCAGCCCAAGGTTCAGGCACATGAAAAATGAGAGGTTTGTGTGCTTTTCAAATGGAAGTATCAGTGATAGACAAAGAAGCAGGAATGTTTTCTACTTTACCCAAGGGTGTTCTTGGGTGCAGGGTGTGGAAATGTTAAAGATTTTGAACGTGAACGGGAATTATTTCATGTGCAGAGGGCGGAGTAAGTAAAGCTGTTAAAAGTTTAAGAGGTACAGGGGCTACTCAATCCCTAATTTTGAGGGATGGCAATATTTGTTGTTCCGAGTGAGTATTGCAGGAGCAAATGATAATAGGTAGGGTTGATGGAGATGCAAAGCATGTTACCTTTTGGAAGTTAAATTTAAAGCGTAACTGGAAAGCTGTTGAGTTGATTGTTGGAGTCGTCGGAAAATGCACATTGCACGTTTCCAATTTATTTTGGGTAAAGGAATAGTTGGGTCACATATGCGAGTAATGCCTTTGGAAGTTGAACAGCTGTAAATGTGCTTCGACAGACGTGCTGCAGAAGGAGCATCCTAGATTGTTTCTAGATTGTGGGATAAGAAAACCACAAACTCACAGGTTGAAACAGGAACAACAGGAAGTTACGCAGCAGGGAGAAGCTTCTCTTGTCCAATCAGTTGACACCATTTTTGGTAAGATTGTTCAGGAAGAGACAATGGAGGAGGATGCCGTCGGGGTATTTAGCTCAAGGCTAGTTCAAGAGTTGCATAGAAATGGTTCGCAAATGAAAGAGTTATATCAGACCGCGTACACAAGAAGAGAAGCAGAATGTATTAGCGACTGTTATTACCTGGTGTGTAATTATTTCATTAGAAAATGGTGACTTTGCCATGCTTCAGGAAAAGAAACCTGGAAGGAAGGGCATCAAATTATAATACCACCTGCATCTAGAAATGTTATCTGGAGAATTACAATGGGTGGTTATTTAGGAATTGTGAAAGTGCCAAATCCTATATATTGGTCTGGATTGCATATATATGTATTTAAATTCTGTAGAACATGTCGCACCTGTGAAGTGATAGATAAAAGATAAAACATAATTAATCCAGCACATTTAGTTCTAATTCAAGCATTTGAAGGATTGTGCAGAGTTGAAACATGAGGATATATCGGTTTAATACGTGGCTGAATAGATGGTGTGAAAGGGAGGAGGGTTTCAGTTTCCTGCTGCATTGGGGCCTATTCGGGGAGAGGTGGGACCAGCACAAACTGGAGTGGTAACACTTGCGCTGGACCGGGACTGATGTCCTAGGTGGATTGTTTGCTAGAGTGGTTGGGAAGGGTTTAAGCTAAAATGGCAGGGGGATGGCAACCTATTCAAGAAATCAGAGGAAGGGGAATCAAAGAAAATAACAAAAGACAGAAAGCAGAATAAGATTAAGTGATAGGCAGAGAAATCAAGTACAAGAATCAAATAGGGGCCTCAATGAATTATAGTGAGAATGGGACAAGTAATGTTAACAAGACAATCCTAAATGCTTTGTGCCTTAACGCAAGCAACACTTGCATAACGTAGATGAATCAAACCCGCAAATAGATGTAAACGGGTATGATATAATTGGGATTAAAGAGACATGGCTGCAGGGTGACCTGGGGTGGCAACTGAACATTCAGGGGTATTCAATATTTAGGAAGGACAGACAAAAAGGAAAAGGTGGTAGAGTTGCATTGCTATTTAATGAGGAAATTAACGCAATAGTGAGGAAAGGTATTAGCTCCGACGATGTGGAATCTGTATGGGTAGAGCTGAGAAACACTAAGGGGCAAAACACCGTTAGTGTGGGTTGTATATAGATACCTAAACTGTAGTGGTGATGTTGGGAATGGCATTAAACAGGAAATTAGAGACACATGTAATCAAGGGACATCTGTAATTATGGGTGACTTTAACATGCATTCAGATTGTGCAAATCAAATTAGTAACAATACCGTGGAGGAGGAATTCCTGGAGTGTTTACGGGATGCTTTTCTGGACCAATACATTGAGGAACCAAAGAGAGAACAGGCCATCCTCGAATGCGTATTGTGTAATGAAAAAGGGATAATTGGCAATCTAGTTGTGTGAGGCCCCTTGGGGATGAGCGACCACAATATGATAGAATTCTTCAAAAAGATGGAGAGTTCCGTAGTTGATTCTGAAACGAGGTCCTGAATCTTAATAAAGGAAACTACGCTGGTATAAGGTGCGACTTGTCTATGATGGATTGCGAAACGTTACTTAAATGGATGACAGTGGAAAGGCAATGGCAAACATTCACAGAGCGCATGGGTGAACTGCAACAATTGTTTATTCCTGCCTGGTGCAAAAGTAAAACAGGAAAGTTGGCCAAACCATGGCTTACAAGGGAAAATGGAGATAATATTAGATGGAAAGAAGAGGCTTTCAAATTGGCCAGAAAAACAACAGACATGAGGATTGGAAGCAGTTTACAATTCTGCAAAGGAGGACAAAGGGATTGATTAAGTAAAGAAAAATAGATTGTAAGAGAAAGTTTCCAGTGAACATAAAAACTGACTGTACAAGTTTCTATAGGGATGTGAAGAGAAAAAGATTGGTGAAGACAAATGTATGTCCCTTACAGTCAGAAACAGTGGAATTTATGTTAGGGAACAAAGAAATGGCTGACCAACTAAGTACCTACCTACTTATTTTCTGTCTTCACAAAGGAGGACACTAATAACATCCCAGAAGGGTTGGGGAACAGAGGTTTGAGTGAGAGGCAGGATCTGAAAGAAATCAGTATTCGTAGGGAAATGGTATTGGGGAAATTGATGGGATTGAAGGTCGTTATATCCCGGGGCCTGATAATCTACATCCCAGAGTAGTTAAGGAAGTGGCCCCAGAAATAGCTAATGCATTCGTCATCATCTTCCGAAGATTCTGTAGACTCTGGAACAGTTCCTACAGATTGGAGGGGAGCTAATGTAACCCCACTATTTAAAAAGGGACACAGATAGAACACAGGGAAGTATAGACCAGTCAGCCTGACTTCGGTACTGGGGAAAATTCTGGAGTCCATTAGAAAAGATTTATTAGCTGAGCACGTGGAAAGCAGTGACAGAGTCAGCTTGGGTTTATTGGAAGGGAAATCATGGTTGACAAATCTACTGGAATTTTTCGAGGAAGTAACTAGTAGAGTTGGTGAGCGGGAACCAGTGGACGTGATTATTTGGACTTTCAGAAGGCTTTCGACAAAGCCCCACATAAGACATTGGCGTGTAAAATTAAAGGGCATGGGATTGGGGGCAGTGTATTGAGAAGGATGGAAACCTGATTGTCAGACAGAAAACAAGGAGTAGGAATAAACAAGTCTTTTTTTCCAAATGGCAGGCAGTGGGGTACTGCAGGTGCTGGGACCCGTTATTAACAATATATATTAATCATTTAGATGAGAGAATTAAATGTAATTTCTCCATATTTCCATGTTACACAAAGCTGGGTGGGAGGGTGAGCTGTGAGTAGGATAGAGAGATGATTCAGTGTGATTTTGATAAGCTGTGTGAGTGGTCAAATGCATGGCAGATGCAGTATAATGTGGATAGATGTGAGGTTATCCATTTTGGTAGCTAAAACAGGAAGGCAGATTATTAAATGAATGGCTATGAACTGTGAGAGGGAAATGTGCAACTGGACCTGGGTGTCCTTGTATACCAGTCGCTGAAGGTAAGCATGCAGGTGCGGCAGGGGGTAAAGAAAGCAAATTGTATTTTGTCTTTCATAGCCAATGGATTCGAGTACAGGAACAGAGACGTCTTGCTGCAATGGTACAGGGCCTTGGTGAGACCACAACTAGAATATTGTGTGCGGTTTTGATCTCCTTATCTGTGGAAGGATGTACTTGCTATAGAGTGAGTGCATACTGTACTGACATATGCGGAGAGATTGAGTCGATTAGCATTACATTCGCTGGAGCTCAGGAGAATGAGGGGGGATCTCATGGAACCTATACAATTCTAACAAGACAAGACAGTGTAGATGCAGGAAGTATGTTCCCGTTTGTGGAGAATCCAGAACGAGGGCTTACAGCCTGAGGATAATGGGTAGACAATTTAGGACTGAGATGAGGAGAAATTTCTTCACCAGAAAGTGGTGAGCCTGTGGAATTCGTTACCACAGAAAGTACTTGAGGCCAAAAATTGGTATGTTTTCAAGAAGGAGTTAGGTATAGCTCTTGGGGCTAAAGGAATCGAATGGTATGGGGAGAAAGTAGGATCAGGCTATTGAGTTGAATGATCAGCCATGAACATAATGAATGCCGGAGCAGGCTATAAGGGCTGAATGGCCTACTCCTGCTACTAGTTTCTATGTTTCCATTGTTACTATGATTTTTTACTAGGTTCATGATTGATTGTGTCGGAACAATCCCTAAGGATAAAAGTGGAAATCCGTGCTTACTGACAAAAATGGAGCTGTCTTCAAGGCTTACTGAAGTGATACCTTTGAAAAACATTCCAACAAGGAGAATTGTGGAGGACAATTTTTATTACAATGTATGGTTTGCCAAAGGAAGTGTTCCTGATGAAGCAAATGATCCTACCTTCAAATTGAAATTCAAGAGAACGTATGAGGAATGTGAAAGCGCCTGGATCACCATTCCCTCCAGAGCCAGCCATCCTGCAGTGAGCAGCCCTCCAGACTGATGGCAATTGGGCATTTTCTCCAAATCTTTGAACGATATATTGTGGGACTGTCGGCAGGACAGTGAAAGCTCATTGGGTACCTTGTCAAACAACACTCCATCGACATAATACACCTGTGGCACATCGCTATTGCATCAAAGATTAAAACCTGCTGTGCTACTCCTGCCTCGCTAAACACGGCCACTACGCCCTTGTGCGATCAGACATTGCTAATGCAGCTGCTGTTTCATCACCACCATTCTGTGACACAATTCGTGTCGGCACCTTCCATATCGTAAATACATTCCTCCAAGTGCCAACTGGGGAAAGAAAGTTCTGTCAGCTCTCCCTCACTCAGCCACCAAAAAGGGGACTTCAACAGCCACCATACTGACTGGGATAACTGAGCCCAAACATTGTTGGTGAACTGCTCTTCAGTGCACCTCCAGAAACGTTATCACATTGTTACATGACCCCAAGCAGCAGAGGACATTCCAGTTAGCTAGATGGATCCAGATATAATCACCTGTCCTGTGCTGGCTCCGTTCCTTTGATGGTCAGCAACAACCAGCACAGTGCCCAGTACTGGATGATTTCTGACATGGTCAACACAGGCTATCGCTCATCCACATTGGTCTTTGCTTTCCATCCATCAGCAGTACAACGAAGACGCAATGGGATGCATGAAAACTGTCAAAAATTCAACGAGGCCTTGGACTGCTTTCGAGTAATGAGAACTCCTTGCTCGTGCTTGGCTTACTCCGTTCTGCACAAAAATGATAATCTCAGTCACAATTCCAAAAATCATTTTCATACCAGACCCTGAAAAAGATCTCCCACTGGCAGCCATCCATCGATCGATTTCACTACCTTCCGTGTGCTTTAAGATATTTGAGAATTTGTTCTCCAACGCACATCTCCAGAAGAAGAACGATGCTTAATATTGAACAAGCTGGTTTCCGTAAGGGGTGAAGTGCATGTGATCAAGTCTGTCACTTACCTCCTACATGGGAAATTGCTTCCAAAGGACCAGGGCTCGTGCTGCTGGACCTCACAGATGGCAAGGAGAGGGGGTGGCATCCTGGCCTATCCTAAAACTGTCCAAAATGCTTCCAAACTGGATGAAGGCAGTTGTTGAAATGCTCCTTCGCAAACAGAAGATTTCCAGTCCAGTTCATCTCTGCTGATGGTATCTGTTGTTGGACCCAAGCCCCATCCTTCTGTGCCTTGTAGCATTTCGTTGATAAAAACGATACAAATTTGAGGACTACTGCAGCACATGGGAACTTGAATTCCTATCAACCTCTATCCAGTGTATGACATCTCCATAATGTTAGTGCCAAAATAAAACTGCCTATTTAAGTGGATACTCAGAGGCTAAAGTATGATCCCAACACAACATAATTGGGTCTGAATGTAGACAGGAGTCTGCCCTCTCGGGATCATCTGGAGAAAAGAGCAGCGACGTTCCAAGCCAGAAACAACATATTAAATATCTTGTTGAAACTAGGTTGGGTCCTGCTGCTACAACACTCTGGGCCTCAGCACTTGCCCCATTATACTCCATAGCAAAGTACTGTGAAACTGTGTTGTACAACGCATCACACACACATCTTGTTGGAACTCACTTGAATGCAATAATGCGCATCATAACTGCAACTCTCCATTCAACAACCCTCCTCCGGCTCCCTGTTCTTGCAAGCATCATTCTTACACACATCTGCAGACTGATGGAAACCCATAAGTTAGTTGGAAACATTCGCAATGCTCCACACTTTCCACTGTACAATGTTATATTCAAACCACCTATTTCCAGCCTTCCATCTCGATGCCCCATATGGAGTAATCTCCCTCTGCAAGGTTTACCTTTTAAGGCATCCTTTGGGCCAAGGACTGGGAAATACGAGGGGTTACGAATAAGATGCTTGTGACTAACTCCAGCTTATCGAATGGCAGGCTTTGATCTATCACGGTGGAGTGGCCATGGCTAAGCAGATGTGTGACAAGCAGGGTTCCCTTTGCAGCAAATCTCCTCAGGCCATGCCTCAGTTATAACCCCCTTATGCACTTCTGGAGGGACACAAATAGTGATGCACATTACTGAGGAATCTCCCCTCTTCAGGCGAAGATGTGACTCAACACTTAATATTCTCCTAATGGGAGCTGATCTTTTGGCTCCAGGGATTTTGTTTTCGTGGACAATAAGAAAAAAAATCCAAGTGTCTATTGTGTGTGTGTGTGTGCACGTGTGTAACATTTTTTTTCTAATAGAGACAGAAAACACTAGAAAACAAAAGCCAGGTCTGGCAGCATCTGTGAAGAGAGACAGATTTATCGTGTCGACTCTGTATGACTCTACATCAGGGCTTTATTTTTGTTAATGTTTGTTTACACATATTTGTGCAAATAAACGCATGTCTATTGTTTATGCTCATGTGTACAAAATGAGGTGCTTGTTGATTTTGTGCATGTGTTTACGTAACTACTTATTTGTTACTCTACAGACTTAGCAGTGACATTGAGCAACAATTATCAGGATTATAACAAGCACCTGTGTAGCTCCATCAGGGGGAGAAGGCAATGGTCTCTTGTTTGGCTTCTGAGTTTTCCAAAATCTAGACCTGCTAATTATCCCCGGAAAATTTAATTTTTGGCTAACAGCATTACGTGGGTATTAGTCTCTTGCTGCTGAGTCCCAGCTCCCTCACTGCTGGCATGTCATCTGTTCATCGATCTAGATTCTCTGTTTGCATTGCTATTTGCCACTTGGATATTTTCAAAGTCTTGCTGCAGTTGGACATGGGCTGCTTCAATATCAGACGATTCATGATTAGTGCTGAACATTGTCCAATCATGAGCGAGAATTTTAACTTCTCACAGAATCACACAGTGCAGAAGAGGCCCTTCGGCCCATCGAGTCTGCACTGACATGTAAGAAAGACCTGACCTACCGAACTAATTCCAGGTACCTGCACGTGACCCATAGCCTTGAATGTTTGACATGCCAAGTGCTCATCCAGGTACTTTTTAAAGGATGTGAGGCAACCCGCCTCCACCACCCTCCCAGGCAGCGCATTCCAGAACTTCACCACAATGGGTAAAAAAGATTTTCCTCATATCTCCCTAAACCTTCTGCCCTTCACCTTGAACTTCTACTAAGGGGAACAGCTGCACACTATCCACCCTATTCCTGCCCCTAATATTCTTGAACATCTCAATCAGGTCGCCCCTCAGTCTTCTCTGCTCCAACGGAACAACCCAAGTTTTTACAACCTGTCTTCAAACCTGAAATGTTTCATCCCAGGCAACCTCCCAGTGATTCTCCTCTGCACCCCCGCCAGTGAAATCACATCCTTCCTATAATGTGGTGACCAGAACTGCCAAAAAATACTCCAGCTGTGGCCTCACCAAGCCTCTATACAACTCCAACATGCCGTCCCTGCTTTTGTCATCTAAGCCTTGATTGATACAGCTAAGTGTCCCATATGCCTTTTTCACCACCCCACTAACATTCCCCTCCGCCTTCAGAGACCTATGGACACACTCGCCAAGTTCCCTTTGTTCCTCAGAACTTCCGCGAGTAATGCCGGCCATTGACTATTTCATTGTCAAATTGCCCCTTCCAAAGTTTATCACCTCATACTTTTAAGGGTTAATTCCATCTGCCACTTATCTGCCCATTTTACCATCACGTCTATATCTTCCAGTAGCCCAGGTCACCGAACCCCACTCTTAACCACCCTGCAAATCTTTGTGTCATCCGCAAACTTACTACTCCATCCCGCAACATTATCAAGTATGTCATTTATATAAATGACAAATATTAGCGGACACAGCTCATATCCCTGTTGTACACCTCTGGACACGGGCTTCCAGTCACAAAAACAGACTTCTGTCATCATCGTCTGTCTCCTAAAACTAAACCAATTTTGAATCCCCCTTATCAAATTACCCATTATTCCATGTGCATTTTACTTCTTTACCAGAGTCCCATGTGGGACCTTGTCAAAGGCTTTGTTGAAATCATGTAAAGTACATCAATGGCACTACCGTGTTCTATACAACTGGTCAGCTCCTCAAAAATTTCAGTCAGACATGACCTCCCCCTGACAAAGCCATGCTGACTATCCCTGATGAAACCGTGCCTCCTCTGCAAGGGGAGATAGATTCTCTCCTTCCCTACCACTGACGTGAGACTCACTGGCCTGTAGTTCCCTGGTTTATCTCTACAAACTTTCTTAAATAGCGGAACCAAATTTGCTGTTCTGCAGTCCTCTGGCACCTCCCCCGTGGACATAGAGGAACTAAAAAAATTGTGTCAAAGCCCCTGAGATCTCTTCCCTTGCCTCCCTTGGCACTCTAGGGCACAAATCATCCAGACCTGGATATTTGACCACTTTTAAGTGTGCCAAAACCTCCAACTCCTTGCCATTCCCTATATCAATTTACCTCAAGAACCTCGCAGACTCTGTCCCCGAGTTCCACACATTCATCGTCATTCTCGTGGGTGAAGACGGAAGTGAAGTATTCCTTCAAGACTCTACCGATCTCCTCAGGCTCCACCCATAGACTGACCCCTTAATACCTAATGGGTACTGCTCTTTCCTGGGCTATCCTCTTCCAATTGATATACTTATAGAATATGTTGGGATGTTCCCTACTTTTATCAGGCAGAACTCTCTCATATCCCATCTTTGCTCTCCTAATTGCTTTCATAAGCTCCACACTGCACTTTCTGTACTCCACTAATGTCTCCGCTGATTTGCTCCCCTTGTAACTGTGAAAAATATCTCTTTCCCTTCTCATCCTAACATGAATATCTCTAGTCACGCATGGTTCTCTGTGCTTATAACTCTTTCCTATATCCCTAGATGGAATATGTTGAGCCTGTACCCTCCCCATTTCCTTTTTGAACACCACCCACTGCTCTGCTGTAGATTTTCCCACATGCTACTGTTCCCAGCCTACCTTGGCCAGATCCTGTATTATTTTATGACAATCTTCTCTCTCCCAATCCAAAACTTCTCAGTTTACGATGAAATGTCATTGATGAAGCGGCTGAAATGTTTAGGCCGAGCACAATACCCCGAGGATTTCCTGCAGTGATGTCCAGGAGCTGTGATAACTCAACTCCAACAACCACCACCATCTTCATTTATGCTCGGGATGGCTCCAAACAGCGCAGGAATTCCCCGTGATTCCGAAGGGCTGCAGTTTAGTTGAGGCCTTATGATGCCACAGCTGGTCAAATGCGGCCTTGGTCACAAGGGAAGTCAATCTCCCATCACCTTGTGACCTTAGCTCTTTTGCCCATTTTTGAACCAAGGTTGTAATGTGATCAGGGATCTAGTGACCCTGAAGGAACGCAAACCGTTAGCCAGAGAACAATTATTGCCGTTTGCACTGTTCAAAGGACATTTTAGAGGCAACGTCATTGCTGCCGATCTGGAGTCATATGTAGTTCACGCCAGGTTAAGAAAGCCGATCTCATTCCCAAAAATCGAATCATTATTGAATCAAATGGGTGCATTTACTGAAAAATAATAGATGAGTGTCAGCGGTGGTCAAAATAATTTTGAGCTGCATAAGTCATGTTTTTGGTTGAATTTAAATTAACCATCTAGCCTGGTGAGATTCGAAACCGGCTCCCCCACAGCATTATCGTCGCATTCTGCAATACTTGTCTAGTAACAATATCACTCTGTCATCACCCCCTCCTGGTTGAGATTAGACTGATGGAGCTGGTTACTGGCTGAACTGGATTTGTCCTACATTTTGTGGACAGGAAAAACTTGGTTAATTTACCATATCTGTGGGTAAATTCCAGTGTTGTACAGTTTGACTAGGGGCGGCAAGTAATCGATCACAGGTCTTCAGTACTAATGTTGGAATGTTGTCAGGGCCCAAAACGTTTGAAACTTTCCGTGCCTTCCATCGTTACTTGTTATCACGTGGAGCAAATTGAATTGGCTGAAAACTGCGCCTGCAATTCCGGGGGCATCCGCAGGGGAGCGAGATGCATCGTTCACTCGGCACTTCCAGCTGTAAATGGTTGGAATTGCTTCAGCCTTGTTTTATGCACTGATGTGCTGGGCTTCACAGCATTGAGCGTGGGATATTTGTAGTACCACCCGCTCCATGGAGCTGTTAAATTTTCCAGCATTTACCATTGGATGTGGCAGGACTGCAGAGCTTTGACCTGAACCTTTGATTGTGGGATCTCTTAGCTCCGTCTGTCGCTTGTTGCTTGTGTTGTTTTTCCTGCCCGGAGTCCTGTGGTGTAGATTCCATACATTGAAATCACATGTTTAAGTATGGCTGGTGCTGCCCCTCGTATGCCTCCCGCACTTAGTTGAAGCCATGGTAGATTCTCTGAGGTTATTGTACAGAAGAGTGGGGGTTGAGTTCACAGATTGAAGACTTTACAATTCTGCTGCTGCTTTGGCCCACCTTCCCTCATGGATGCTCAGTTGAAAGTTGCTACATCTGTACACAATCCCTCCCTTTTAGCTCGGGAGTGGGGAGCATGTTTGGGCTACCTGAACGTGAAACCATTACAATGATTGAATTTTAAATGCATTCTCATAACCATATATTGTAATCACATCGTCATCATCATCACTTGCTCGAAGCGAGAATGACGCCTGCCAGGGTTCAGGATTTGTGTGTCCACAGGTGTCTCAGCAGACCAAACCTGGAGACAAAGGACTTCATGCAGGGAGGATCTGAATTTTCCTGAGGAAGGGGATTCCTTGAGTCAGGGTTCTCTTCTCTCTCTTTCCGCTTTTGTGACTTCTCCAGAGTAGAGATTATGTAGTCAGCCTCTGACTGTGTTGCAACTTGTTTGATGAGCGAAATTCCTCCCGTACACCGAAGTCAGTTTGTCCTATTTTGACTGTGACCGTCAGAGTGTCCTTAAAACCTTGTCTCTGTCCTCCTTGAGATCAGGTTTCACCATCAAGTTGTGAAAAGAGGATCTGCTTCAGAAGCTGATTGTTTGACATGTAGATGCAGTGTCCAGACCAGTGGAGCTGATTTCACGTGGTCAAGGTTGTGATATTGGAGGATAGGTTTGCATTGAGGATGCTGGAGTTTGTTCTCCTGTCTTCCCACTTAACATTCAGTATCCTCTGGAGACATCGCTGGAGGAATTTCTTCAGCACTCGGAGTTGCCCTTGGTAGCTTACCCAAATCTCACTGCCATACAGAAGGGTGGTGACAACAACAGGGTTGTTGGCCGTGCTCAAACTCTCTGAACTTTTTTTAGAGAGATCTGGGAAGAAGTGGTGCCACTCCCAGACTCCTGAAATGTCATCATTGTGTCACTGTTTAAGAAAGGAGGTTAATCAATTTGTGGGAACTATAGAGACATTTTGCTTCATTCCACTGTGGGGACGATTCTCATACGAGTCCCACTGAACCTCTATGGACCTGTCAGTGAAACTTCCCACCAAAGACCCAGTGTGGATTCTGACCATCCGGGGAAACCGCAGACATGATCTTCGCCACTCGAAAGAGCTCTCAATAAAATATCATCTGTTGTGTTGTGATGATGATGGGAAGATAAGTATTGACCAAAACACTGGGGAGAGCTCCCTGCACTTCTTTGAGATAGGGTCATAGTATATTTTACCTCAGCCCGAGCAGGAGGCTTCGACCTGGTCCTCAGGCAGAGTGTTCTAGGTTCTAACAGCTCTGTATTATTCCGCTATTGAACATGATTATTGATGATTTTTTTGTGTTTCAAATTCTACATTTCTATTTACCCCCAATTTCCTTTCATTCTCTTGATCACAAGAGTCCATGTTCGGCTACCAGAAAAATACACAGTGATGCCGCCTGCACTGCCTTCTGAATCAATGAGTTCCAAAGTCACACAGCACTGAGAGAACAATAAATCTCGTCAGATCTGTCATAAACGGGCTATCCCTAATATATAAACCATTCCCTCCAGTTGTAGAAATTATTACATTTGTATAAAATAATTTGTCCTTTATTTGTAGCATTAGGAGCAGTTCATCTGATATCGATCCCCGGGTAACATGAGATTAAACTCCCCTCCAGTCTGAATAACCATCGGCCACCACTTCTCTCTGCATTCCGTCTCCTCACCAATATCACATCCACACTGTTACTGTCCCTTTAATCCATGGGGTTCAGTTTATAACACTCCAAAAACGACTCTTGTTCATACTTTCTTGATGGACATAACATCAAGCTCACTTCCCTCATCATAACTGTCGTTACTTAGAAAAATACCTACATTAAGTTTATCAGATATTAATTCCAATTGACAATACCATGCTTCTGTTCATTTATAATCTGTATTTTCTTGCAAATAAACATATATTTCTGTCCACGATTAAGGCCTCCAGAAATGTTCCCACCATCGAAATTGCCTGCTGCTCTGTCGTTCCAGAGCGTATCCAGCTGTCATATAATAAACATGGAGTTGGGACATTTAGAAACCTCCAGCCCTCTGGCACCACCCAAATCTAAGGATGAGTGAAATATTATCGCCAGAGCTTTCATTATTTCCACCATTCCTTCACTCAGCCACCCTCATATATCCCAACTGGATCAGGTAAATATTCTACATTATTTGGATAAAGAAGTATTGGATTGAATGGTATTAACAAAAACTGTTTGTTCATTGACTGTAATTAACGTCTGTCTCCATGGACCCCAATTGTGCCACTGGAGGCCTTGCCACTTGTATTAATAAGGGACTCCTTTCAACGTGTTATCACATAGTGTCTGCGGGATTTTCAACTCCGACACCGAGAGGGATCAGCGGCTCAAGGGAGAGGGAGACGAGAGATCAGAATCTGAGAACAATAGAGTGAACGTTCCAACAATGGACAGGAGTTTATCCTCTGGGTTGTACATGCTGTCTACATATTATGATTGGTTGTCATTAGCTTCTCGCATCGGTTACACTCTTCAGGTTATTCAAGCAGGTTATTATCCCATCCTGGCTGTTGTTGGTGTACCTGGTAAGTCACTCTGTCCGGTTCTTTCTAGCAAAAATGAAAATTAACGTCATTTTTGTTCTTATCGTTTGAAGTTTGGGAAAATGGAATCTCTTGCCTTCATTTTTTCTCAGAAACTCCGCTCCCGATCCAATGGATCCACGAGCCTCCCTGGCCAATATCTGAGGTAGAACCAGTCTGTTCACTCCATGTGCGATCCGTTTGACACTGAGCTGATTGCTGACCGCCTATTCTCTCCATTCCCAATCTTGCCCCCTTCCACCTCCAAAATATCACTCATCAACTGCCCGCCTCATCCCTGCTACAGAATAAACCCTCACCATTTCCTCAACCCACACTCACCTGTTCCAGTGTTAACGTCAGTTACCAACCTTAATAAACCCCAGCTCATCCCAAACTATCCTATCCGTATCCTAACTCACAACAAATCCCGTTCAGCCTTCATCCCTGTGCTCACTGAGCTGCATTGATTCCTTTTCTGGTAACATCTCAATTTTAATATTATCACTTACTGATTTCTTGCCTCCATGGCCTCGCTCCTCAGATTAATCTAAATCCCTCTGTCTTTTTCAATTGCTCGTGCAAATTGTTTCCCTTTAATTTTTATGCAGTTTAATTTTAAATTGGATATGCTTCCCTCAGTATCGCCCCCACCCATATATGAATCCAGCCTTTGTAGCAGGTTAGGGTCACTGGTGCCAGAGTTACGATGCTCAGACCATGAAATGGTTGGAACCGTGGGGCCTTTCAGCTCCCAGCGAATCCCACCTGGTGCTCTATGTTGGACAGGCAGTTTCAGCAGCTTTAGCACATTTCTTAGTGACTTAATATGTGTCTGTCCATTGAACGCCTGCGTTAGTCAGTCTTGGCTAAACATGTGTTCAGGAACACGGGGATACTCCAGCCCCCTTCTAGCTCTATTTAAAAGGACCAGGCTTCTAACTTGCAGCTGAGAGGATTTGACTGACTTCTGTAATTGGAAAGTTAGTGGAGGTGCTGTGGATGTTTTTTTTTGCAGCTTCTGTTGTGAGCAGCTGCTTACATTCAGGGAGGGCAGATCATTTGCTAACCCAGCACTGGATGAGGTATGGGGCATTTAGTTGTGGTGCATCTGTGACTATAACATGATCAAACTTGGCTCAGAGGCTGCAGAGAGAGGAAACTCTGTAAAGGGCGTGGACAAGGTGGGCTCTGCCCTAAACACCCCTGGTTTTCCAAGAACACTTTACCAAACTACACCTAGCTCAGGAAAAGAGTATGAGTCTGCTCTGATAAAACAAGGGGTGGTCGCAGAGCTTTGTCAACTTCTTCAACATGACTTGCAGCATCACACCAGGGTGAGGACGGTGATCTCAGTGGCAGTTAAGGTCAGAGTTCCATTGAACTTCTATGGAGCAGGACTTTGCAGAAAGGAGCGGATAACATATCCATCATCGCTCAGTATGCTGTCCGTCTATGTATCCACCAGGTGACGGAGACCATCTATGCCGAGTGAAGTGCATAAATCGCTTTATCCCAGAGCAGGGAGATGTATGATGGGAGGACCCGTTGTTTTACCAGGACAGAGGGATTCCCGATGGTGTATGTGGCTCTGCTGAGCCCCCATGACAAATGTCTATTAACTGAAAGAACTGTCAATGTTTCCCAAATTTAATTATTTCATGGACGTGGGCTTCCCTGGCTAGTTTCCCTTGAGAAGGTCGTGGTGAGCTGCCATAATTTACAGCAGCTATATGACGATGCACAGTAAATCATGTTGGTGAATGTTCACCATCCTGGCAGCACTAACAATACCATCATTCTGAATTAGGCAGCCATTCCCATCGTATTTGGACCTCTTTCAGAGTCAGAGGTTGCCCTCTTGTAGTACGAGGTTTACCCTCCCAGCACCTGGCTCTAACCACACTGCCAACCGCAAAACGACCATGTGAATATAACACGAGCAAACAGAGAGCAATGGAGCCACCAGCAATAACGTGGAGCAGACCATTGATGAGATGAAGTAATGCTTCTGATTCCTGAACTGCTCACGGTGACCCATCCACTACACGCCGGAACCAGTGTTCAAATCCATGGTGTTCTGCTGCACCCTTCATATTGTTAATAAGTAGAGAAAAATAAGGAAGTCTTCAATTGCTTTATGCAGTGATGTACTTCAGGCTAATTAAAGTCACTTATGTCAACATTGACCAACTGGAGAGAATCTGAGCCAAGGAGTTGCGGTGACTGTCACATTCATTGCTACTGGCAGCACCATTCCTACCCTTGAATTAAGCTGCAAGTGATCCTGCTTCATGCTCTCCGCCCTTGTGGATGTCAGGAAATATTCTTAGCTTTGAAGTTTAATTTTGATTTGTATTTCTTTGTCTGTGTTAAGGAAATATCTAGTTGAGTTTTCGTTTCAATTTATGAACTGTCTGCATTTAAATGCCTTTTACGATTCTGAAAATTTAAAGCGAGCAAGAGCAGAAAAATATGGTGCGGTTGCCTAGCAACAGGGATTCAGAGAAGCAGCGCAAGTCTCGCACTCCAACACCTCCCCCCCCACCTCCCGCGTCCGGAGACAGTCACACAGACAGACAGGCCCACAAACCAGCAGTTTGAGTTCAATTTGAAGACAGCTGCCAAAATAGGATGCAGTCAGGTAAGAGGGTACTACAGAGAAAATAATTTTCCACAAATACACAATAGGCTCCGAAGGAAAAAGTGTGATGCAGAATCCGGATGGTGTCCCAAGAATACCTTCCTGTCAAAGGAACAATAATGAACCAGGAAGATGTGTGTTAAGTAAATTTAAGAATAAGGAACAGAGTAGAAGGCCCCTAAGTTCAAATCTAACTATAAAAGGTATGCAGGAAACTGATTTCATGTTTTATAAATTCTTGTTAGAAGTCGGAAGTTCCAAGTGAACATTGGAAATCCTGTACCACTTGGCCATGGGAACGTGAAGCAGCGGCACTGCTGATAGCTGAATCGCTGCGGAAAACTGAATAGTAGACAGCTTGAATGAATGTGATGACCCAGGGTAGAGGAACATTGGAAGGAGAGCTCAAAGGTGATCCCTTGCGGTAGGAGTCTGAGAAAAAGTGTCAGTGTGGGAGATGATTCCAAAGGGGGCTCTTGGAGAGTGGAGATTAGAAAGCCTCGTGTGGAAGATGGAGTTCAGTGAGACCAGTTGGCTCACGGTGGGACAAGCGAGTGGGAGGAGTTGAAAACAGTTCCATTGCATTTCTTTGAGTTGTGTTTGTCAAATGGATTCAGTGTGGTGTGTCTGAATACTGGTATCCTCTTGGTTTACATGAACCGTGTACTTACCGTGAACTTTTGATTATAAGACAGCCTTTTGTAACTTGTGTACTCCTTACAAACCTAGATATCTATCTATCTGTCTATCTATCTGTCTGTCTGTCTGTCTGTCTATCTATTTTTTCTATCTATCTATCGATCTATCTATCTATATACCTACCCATCTATCTTTCTAACTATTTATCTATTTATCAATCTATCTATTTATCCATCCATCTATCTAACTACTTTTCTATCAATCTATCAGTGAGAGAGAGGGAGAATTGTGGGTGAAAGAGCATTGTAATATAATTCAACTTGCCTTGTTTACTTATTTTTTTGTTAAAACTTCATTAGCTGTCTCCAGTGATTCTGTTCAGTCACCCCTTTCCACGTTTCTAAACAAAGAATGTAAGCGTTAGGATCTATTCAGCTGTGCTACACCCTGGGATCCGGCTTGCCCAGTTGCAACATCAGCTGGGGTGGTAACAATATTATCACTATCATAAGGGCATAGGCAATGTCACCAGGAATCCAGAGTACAGCTCAAGAGTAGAGGGAAGAGGCAGGGTGGATATTTTATGGACGCCTTTGACCTGGACAGGCTGTTGGAGAAAAGACTCTGATTCCCATTGGACACTTTCCCACCATTCTTCACTGTTACAATCATATGAGAAACCCCATCACAACTTCCTATTGGTCGCCATTCTGTAATAAAAATCAGTGACAGAAACTTTTTTATTGACATCTTTATCCAACAACACATCCAATTATACAGACACAACTGAACTATTCATACTTGAGTTTGATTGGTGCCTGTCCAGTATGTTCCCTCGAAATACCTAGTGCTCCTACACAGTGCTTCTTCAGTGGCAGCAGCAGGACTGGGGGAAGGCTGCTGACTTTCACTGGGAAAGGCTGCAGATAGACTGGCTGGACAGTCTGGAGCAGCTCTGGGGCTTGAGGACTCATGTTGGGACTGCACCACCTCGGGATGGACTGCAGTAGCCTGGCTGATGGGGGTGACAGCAAGACACTGGTGAAGTGGCATTGAAAGGAGAACAAATGCTGTCAACCTGAGAGAGGACAGCAGATTCATGCTCCATGATGACACTCTCACTCCCACGGTCCGGAACCTCAGTGACCCTAGTTATCTGCTGGAGCACAGATTGCTAGACTGCTGAGGACATCAGCATGTACCTTTGAGCACTGAGATCCACAGCCATGATGACAGCCTGCATGGCAGAATGCATGGATCTCAGTGGCACAGTCTGTGCTACCACTGCGGCGATGGGATTTTGTATAGAGTTGGCCTGTACTGCAGCGGAAGTTGGGACAACGTCTGCCAGATACTTTATAAGGGCATGGTCCGTTATTGCTTTAATGGAGTTTGTGTCCAAATCCACAGAGCCCAGCAAAGTTCCTATCTGAGTCCCCTGTACCAGAACCTGTTTGTGATCACACCCTCCATTGAGCTGGCGCAGGAACTATCCTTTCCAACTGACCTGTCTGCAGCCCATTTGCGCCCGGTGATTCACCACATAAACGTTCCGAATCTGCACTAGTCTCTATTTCACATACAGTGCAAATACATGAGCTGGTGTCTGTGAGTCATTTCAAGTTAATGCGCTACATCATCAGTGTTGCCATGTTTTTCTCTCCCCCGGCATTCCCATCCTCCCTCTCTCCCATCCCCCTCGTAACATCTCTCTCTATCTCTTTCTCACCCCACATCTCTCTCCCCCTTTGTCTCAATGGGGAGCTGTCCGTTTTTGGCTGTCATTGCCAAGTTTGAAATCAGAAATGGGGGGATTGGGCTGAGAGGTTGTGGGTGGGATGGAAAGCAAGATGTCCATGTTACCAACATCTGAAGCTTGTGCATCATCCCAGGCAGCAGGATGAGGGTGGGCTGGGCATTCAGAAAGGACATAAATCAGGAACATCGCATCATCCTGAATACTTGCGGTGATTTCTAATGTTACAGTTCCTGTCACAGCCGCTCCCATGATACAGTGAACCATCTCCTCCCTCAAGCACAGTGATTGAAGGTTTGCCTGGCACCCTCTGGCTCTTAAGCCCCTCCCTGTGTTTAAGGATTCACGTTGTCCGGCCAGTGAGAGAGGCAGAATGTCAGTGATGATGTTGTACAGCGTTGGGTGATGTACCTGCCGTAGCTGAATCCATGGAGTTACGTGATGACATGATTGGTGTATGTGTGCCTGGTGCCAGTGGAAGGTGTGTGAGAGTGCGGTGGTGATTGTGAATTTTAGGCATTAGTCCTGATTGTTTGTGAATGCTGATGGGTGAGTGAGAGGGCTGTGGTACATTTAGCTGTGTTTGAGGTTGGTGCTGTTCTGGGTAGGAGATGCCATGTGGAGATGAATTCACTGACATTACCCACCCATGTGAGCACATTAAGCTTCTTCTGGCAATGCTGCCAGGTCCTCGGGGCTATGTGTCTTACATTGACCCCACTTTCCACCTGTTCCCATCCCCTTCGGAGGGTGTTCCTATTGGGTCAGCCATTCCCTCCACCCATGGGAACATTGACTCTCGCCTCCTGTAAAACTTTGTTCCACACTAGTGTCGCATTAGCACTGTCAATTCGCTTAAATCAGTGATTTCCTATTCCTGAAATTTCAGCCACTTGAGCCAATTTCATATTAATCAATCATATCAAAACATTCATAATTTTGAAATGTAGATTTAATCTCCCCGAACACATAACTGCTTTACAGATACAATCCCAGCATAACCAATTTCTCCAGATCCTGGGAAACATTCAAAAAAATCACCTCTGATACTTCATTAAGTAATTTCATTCCTCCCAAAATCTGATGATTAGAATTTGACAAAATCCTCCCCACGGGTTATAACTAATGCGGTGTACATAATTAAGAAATCTTCCTGACTTTTTTCGTGTACGTCTATTTTTAAAGCCAAGAACGCTGCATTGCTTTGCTTTTCACCGCTTCCATAACTTGCCCTGTCACATTTAAATATATTGTGTGTGTTCAAAAGGCTGGGTTTTCGTGCCCTACTAGAGACAGGGATTTGGTCCGGAATACCACAGTTCAGGTGTTTTTTAAGTTTTGTTTTTGTTTCTGCTGAAAATCTGGATATTCAAAAGGTGATTGAGTCACAGGACATTCAGAGCTTGCTGCAAGAGCACGAATTCTCTGCTGGAGGAGGATGTATGGACAACGAGGAGGCAGTTGTGGCTAAACCCAGCCATATAAATGGCAGCAACAGGGATCACTTCTGCGTTAAATCATGAGACAGTCGCCTCACAATTGTCTCTTTGGTCATGGGTGTGGCACGAGGTTACCTCCCAGTCAGAGACGCTGAGAGCAGCAGCAGCAGCAGCTTGAAAAATCTCGTGTACCAGATGGACAGGCCCGAAGGTGGGAGGAAGTTCAAATCCGAGTCACTGCTAGAATAAGGCTTAGGAGATTCAGGCAGTTCCCACTGCAAAGTGACTACAGAAACACAGTGAATTACCTATAAGACAGTGAGAGACAATGCATGAGGAGGCTGCGATTCTGCAGGGAAGTTGTGCCTGAACTGTGTGCCCTTCTCCACAAAGACTTACAGGAGAGTTCATTCCAGAGACACACACTGTCAGTGACACTGAAGCTTTCCGCGGCTCTTAACATTTTCACAACCTGTTACTTCCAAGTCTCATGGCTGACATGTGTGGGTCTGACTTTGAGATGCACACAGGGGTATCCACACTGTGTCGAATGCTGTTTTTTCCAACGTGGGCCAGTTCATCTCTGACAACACTGACACAGAATCTCAGGCATAGAGCGTGACAGGGTTTGTCCCCATTGCTGTTTTTTGACAGATACTTAATGTGGTCGAGTTGATGGCTCTGCACTCACGTTCCGATAAGTGTCCCACACAGAATTTAGGCTGCCTCATAAACTGAATGAACTCCCTCTCTCTGAAAGAGCAACTGCTCTGTGACAGTCACATTTTCAAACTGTATCTAACTTTATAAAGGAATATTATATACGTGCCAGGTAAACATATCAATTAAACATTACACCTTGGTTAACAGATCAAGAGTTAACGTGAATCACAGAGCTCGAATATTTCAACTTTTCAACTGTTTACCCTTATGTATCAAGTAGTCCTGTACCTTGGAAAGTGTCAGTGTGAAACACTCGGTCATGGAGAACGCTGTGCACTGGAAAAGCAAGTGTTCTTAGCCTAGAAAGGAGCGTATTTCACCGAGCTGATGGTCCTGCAGCAGCGGTTGATATTTATATCGGCGTGTGCCACTGGGAACAGCCCGTAGAGCACAGCGTCCTGTGTCACAGAGCTGCTCAGGATGAAGCTCGATAAAAAAAACATTATAACTCTCTCCAGAACTTCGTTGTTAGGGGACATTCCAGAAGATCGTGGACAATACTCTCTTCGCAACCAAGGCCTTGTCGAGGACAACGTGTACAGGATATAGTTTCTGTACATGAAACAAGTGAGTGACAGGCAGGGCCTTTGTCACCACCGGACGAATGTTGTATTGGTGTTTGTTTGAAAGTTCTGGGATCAGAGATTCTGTCAACCAGTTTTGACAGTCTGCTCAGCACAGCACCCAACAGGTTTCACCATCTCCTTTCCCCACAGGACCGCGATGACTTACGCACAGACCAAATCCGGATGCACCTGCAGTCAAAGTTGTTTCTCTGCACAACAATTTCTATGGGGTTCGGTGGTGTGGCATGAAGGAACTGCCTGTGGGAGCAATGTTGCCAGGCCCATCCTTGGTAACACCAAGTACAGGGGGAAAAGTTAGGACAGTGAAATTTAACTAGATTTCAGGGCATGTGGGCGCCGATGGGCCCTGCAGGATGACAATCGTGGCCAGTTCATCCAGCATCGCTCCAAATGATTGCTGCCTTGCAAGAATGTGGACCAAAATGCGGAAGGGAGAGGAGGAAATTCGAAACACCAGCGATATGGCATGACATGCATCTTGTATCTGAATGGCATGTCACACATGAACAAGGTTTACTGGATGCCACACACAGTGTGTCAGAGAAAAATGATGAATACGGAGCCATATGTTGGTTTGATCGGGTAACAATGGCTGATATCCTTCCCTGGGGGATGATTGGAATGGCGAGGAAGATTATTGATCACAGAAAGCTCTGTCGCTGATACCTCCTGTTGTGAACTGGTGCCGTGCTAATAACCCAGTGTTACCCACTCTATGTCCACACATGTACCCACTGGAGTGCGAGTCTCAGGCCTGGTTCCTGCAGAGTGCAACAATGCCGATGGTGCTTCCTCGGACACGTCTACCTGCTCCTGGTGTCCGAGTCCTGACTCCTCTCCGGAGGGTAGGACAGCAACTCCGGGATCTGTGGGAGAATCACAAGGCAGTCATGAGGTAAGGTCATAAAGAGACTTTTCATTCCTCGTGACCTTCTTCCAAAGCTACCCCGGTACTCGGTTGCTGCCATTCACTAATTCCCTGGCTAAACACTCTCGTAGTTTTGTGTTACACATTACCATTCTGAACGGAGCTGCCGATCCCAAATCCAGCTCTCCCCAATCCCTCATCCCCCGACAGCCCTTGGCAACAGCATCAACGATGGGGCCGTGTGAACCTTGGAGGGGGGACTTGCTCTAAACCACAACGTTCTGTGGATGGCATTCTGGCAATGTGCATTGCCCTCTCCTCCACAGGTACAATAACACGGAGATTTGGGGTCCAACAACAGCCTTGTGTAGCTCAAGAGCATTGTGCTCCCTCTTCTTCTTCAAGGACAAGGGGGGAAGGGTGACGTGCTGTCTCATCGTGTCACGGTGATTGGAGATTCCTCCAAATGATCTACAGTTCTTTCTCCTCATTGCCATCATTTACCATTGACATTGTTTTCTTCACCTTGATCATGGGCGCAGGCTCCTTTAGTGCCTCCGAGCGTCACATACCCTGTGCCCACCCGAGTCCTGACATGCTTTAAGCAGCAATGCCAGGCTGCATGCCCAGAATGGATATCCCCCTCACCTTGGCGGAGTGCAGAAGCTTATTGAGGCACTTTTGGCACTTTGTTCAGCTCTGTTGATGGTCAGCCTTGGAGCTGAAGATCTCCATTTTCGTCACAAATCTCTTTCTGGTTTTTGGAGGGAAGATGGATCCTTCCGGGAACAGGGTGTCCCTGTGTGTGTCTACCTCTCTCAGGAGGATGTCTCAGTAGGTCTCATTTCCCTGATGACTTCCATCTCCCAGAAAGGCTGCAATGATGGCTCCCCAGGCAGAAGGACTTCCCACAGAGGATGTGGCCGATGGCACCCGTGTGGGTGAACTTCGACCGCAGCAGAGGGAAATTATAATGAAGCTTATGCTGAAGCTCGCGCCTTGTTGCAGCAATCAACCAGGATGTTGGAAATGTATCCGGAGCCTGGGCCTGTCTGATGCAGCCCGGCAATATAGTCCACAGAGGGTGTGATGCACCACTATCCCCTGGTTTCCCTTTATAACCTGGTGCTGCTACGGGCAGATAAGCAGACTGAGGAGGAGATGGAGGATCTGGGCATCTACTCCGATGAGGAGGGCGTGGACGGGAATGTGGGTGATGAGTTCTTGGAAGGCGAACATGACGACAGTGAGGCAGTCGCACTGGTCAGAGGATGCAGGGACACTAGGGCTTCTCCCACTGCTGCCAGAATTGAGGAGGAAACACCACAGAACCTCAGAATGCATCTGTGAACGTTTGATTGAAATCTGGCTGATGGCAGTTCACCAACCCTCTGTCAGAATGCTCCTGTCATGGCGATTCCGTTGGCTCCCCACTCGCTCTATTCCAGGAGGGTGATGATGACATGCATTGCGGATACTCCATAGATCTTCACATCTCCCCTCTGAATGCCTAACTCCTGCCTGGCTGAGGGCAGCTCACTTGCGCTCTGGGATCAGGATCATATCATGGAAATGCAGCCATGGAACGTTAATATACCTGATCCTTTGTCAGCCTTCAGCACCTGACCCCTTCAGGATCACAGCGTCACCAGTGACTGGTGCTGACGAGATGGGGGCCAGCACCAGCTTAAAGTCCCTGAGAGCACACAGGGAGAATGATGGATCTCAGTGACGCCTGCCCACTGCATTCTGTCAGCAATAGCAAGCACCGTCCATGATCAGGCATCAGTGATGTGTCACTGAGTGTGAAGCTGGACCATCACTTTGGTCTGAAGGCTGCATAAAGCACAGGGAAGGGGCCCTTCTCTGAGACACCTGCCTTTACCTTGTGCAAAAATCAAAGTTTCACATTTGATTGACACGAATACTGCTCATCATAACAAGGAGACATGAAAAAGAAATATCCTGGGGTGGTAATTTACATTAGCGAAGTAAAAGTGATGAATACACTTGTCTAGGCTCTGCAACTACATCTCCCTCACCTCCCTAAATCGGCTGTTACTTATTCGTGGACCCAGAAATCCAGAGCGGAGGTGGATGCAGCCTGTTGCTTGTGACGACCTTGACGGGCGGCCTCTGGAGATCCCAGACCTGGAGGTGCTTCTGCGGTCCGGCTGTGTGTCAGTGGCACGCTCCTCTGCACATGGAGCTGGAGCTGCTGAGGTCACAGGAAAGGGGAATCCGGATAGGCCAGACACTCCCGGAGTCATCAGAGTGGATAGGCACAGTGGAGTGCATCAGCGGATCATCCTCCACATGTGTGCCTGACGGTCCTTGGTTCATTCAGTTGTGCTGTGTGTGAGAGTTGTGTGTGTTTGTGCTTGTGTGTGCATGTGTGTTTGTGTGTGTGTGTGTATGTGCATGTGTGTTTGTGTGTGTGTCTGTGTGTTTGTGTGTGTGTAAGTATGCATTTGTTTCTTTCGTGTTAGTCTGTGTATGTGTAAGACAGAGGGGGAGAGTCATGTGTCTACGTCCCTGTGATATATTACTATGTATGTGAGAGCATATGTTTTTGTGAAATTTTCTGTGAGTGTGAACATTTATGAGTGTGTTTTTGTGCCTGGTTTAAATGTGTGTTGCTGTTTGTGTGTGTGCGTGTGTTTTTCTGTGCATTGGTGTGTGGGAGTGGTTATGAGATCTAGTGTGCATGCATGAGTATCCCTGTTTGTGTGAGTAATTTTGTGAGCATGTGGGCATCCTTTAGTGTCTGCCTAGGTTTGCATTCCTATGCGTGTATTTGCATTTGAGCGTTTGCGTGTCTGAGTATCTGTCTGTGTGCTGTGCCTGTTTGTTTGTGTTTCTCTGTGTGTATGTTTGTGTTTGTGTGTGTGTGTGTGTGTGTGTGAGAGAGAGAGAGAGAGTGAGAGAGTGCGAGAGAGAAAGAGAGATTTTGTATGAAACGTAGGAACATAGAAATATAGAAAACAAGAGCAGGAGTAGGCCATTCGGCACCTCGAGCCTGCCCCCCCATTCGTTATGATCACTGCTGATCATCCAACTGAATAGCCTGAACCCGTTTTCACCCCATACCCTTGATGACTTTCGCCCCAACAGCGATATCTTACTCCTTCAAAACATACAATGTTTTCATCTGTACTTTTATATGTCGTAGCGAATTCCACAGGCACACCACTATCTGGTTGATGAAATGTCTCTTAATCTCAGCCCTTAATGGTCTACCCCTTATCCTCAGACTGTGACCCCTGGTTCAGGACTCCACCACCATTGGGAACACGCTTCCTGAATCTACGCTGTCCAGTCCATTTAGTATTTTCTATGTGACCCCTCTCTTTTCTCAGAACTCCAGGCAATTCAATACTAACAGACTCAATCCCTCCTCAATTATCAGTCCCGTCATCCCAGGAATCAATTTGGTAAACCTTTGCTGCACTTATCCTGTAGCAAGAACATCCTTCCTCAGATAAGGAGACCAAAATTGCACACAATATTCCAGCTGTGTTCTCACCAAGGTCCTGTATAATTGCAGCAATACATCTCTGCTGCTGCACTCGAATCATCTCGCTATGAAGGCCACCATACCATTTGCCTTCTTTGCCACCTTCTGCACCTCCATGTTTAAATTCACCGACTGGTGTGCAAGGACACCCAGGTCTCGTTGCACTTCCCCCTCTCTCAATATATAGCTATTCAGGTAATAACCTCCCTTCCTGATTTTGCCGGCAAAGTGGGTAACTTCAGATTTATCACATTATACAGCATCTGTCATGCATTATCTCACTCACTCAGCTTGTCCAAATCACACTGAAGCATCTCTGCATTTTCCTCAAAGCTCAACCTTCCAACCAGCTTTGCGGCATCCGTAAATGTTGAGATATTACATTTAGTCCCCTCATCTAAATCATTAATATATAATGTGAATATCTGGGCTCCCAGCACTGATGCCTGTGTTACCCCACCAATACCTTCCTGCCATTCAGAAAAAAAAATACGTTTATTCCTTATCTTTGTTTAATGTCTGCTCGCCAGTTTTCTATCCATCTCAATAAACTACTTCCAATCCCATGCACTTTATTTTCACACACTAATTTCTATGTGGGACTTTATCGAAAGCCTCCTGAAAGTCCAAATAAACCACATCATTTGGCTCCCCCCATCAACTTTACTGGTTACATTCTCGGATAATTCCAATAGATTTGTCAAGCATGATTTCCCTTTCATAAATAAATGCTGACTCTCCCCCATTCTGCCACTGTTTTCGAAGTAGCTTAGGTATTTCGAAGTAGCTTAGGTATTAATGTGTGCTTCCATTAGATACCCTCCAATCTACAGGAACTGTTCCAGAGTCTATAGAATCTCGGAGGATGACCAGCAATGCATTCCTAATTTCTAGTGTCAGTTCCTTAATACTCCGGCGTGTAGATTATCAGGCCGTGGTGATTTATCGGCCTTCAATCCCATCAATTTTCACAACACCATTTCCCTACTAATAATGATTTATTTCAGTTCCTTTCTCTCTGTAAATCCTGTGTTCCCCATCATTTCTGGTATGGTATTTGTGTCCTCCTTTGTGAAGACAGGAACAAAGTGTGAATTTAGTTGTACAGCCATTGATTTGTTCCCCACTTTAAATTTTCCTGTTTCTGAATGAACATTTGTCTTCAGCAATAGTTTTATCCTCACATACCTACAGACACTTTTACAGGCAGTTTTAATGTTCCTCAGAAGCTTATTCTGATGTTCCATTTTCAACTTCTTAATCATTGCCTTGGTTCTCATTTTCTGAATTCTTAAATGCTTCAGACATTCAGGCCTGTTGTTTTATTCTGGCCAAATTGCAAGCCTCTTCATTGGACCTAATACTACCTCTAATTTCCTTTGTAAGCCCTGGTTCGGCCACCTTTCCTGATTGTCTTTTGCGCCAGACAGGAATAAACAATGTTTGCAGTTCAGCCATGTGTTCTTTGAATGTTGGACATTGCTTATCCACTGCCATCCCTTTAAGTAACCCTTTTCAAATCCATCATAGCCACTCGCGCCTCATACCAACGTATTTTCCTTTACTAAGAGTCAGGACCATAGTCTCACACTCAACAACGTTCTTGATGAGGATTTATATCTTAATATGATGGCTGATCCCCATGGGGCCTTATGCAACTAGATTGCCAATTATTTCCTTCTCATTACACAATACCCAGTCTATGATGGCCTGTTCTCTGTTTGGTTCCCCAATGTATTGGTCCAGAAACCCATCCCGTTTACACTGCAGTATTTCCTCCTCTACGGTATTGTTATTAATTTGATTTTCCCAATCGATATGCAGATTAAATCCCGATTTCCATTATTGCATGCGTCAGTAACTTCCTGATTAATGGCATTCCCAGCATCACTACAACAGGTTAGGGGCCCATATACAACGTAAAAGTTAAATATTTTTTTTGACTCTTCGTCGTTCGTGTTTCTCAGCTGTAACCACACAGTTTCCACACTTGGAGCTAATATATTTCCTCATTATTGCGTTAATTTCCTCTTTAACCAGCAATGCTGTGCAACCGTGTCTTAATTTTCATCTGTCCTTCCTAAATACTGAATAATCCTGGATGTTCAGTTCTCAACCGTGGTAATCCTGCAGCCATGTCTCCGTAATCCCGACTATATCATACCTGTTTGCACCTACGTGCACGGTTAATGCATCCCCTCTTTTGCGAATGCTCCTCGTGTTAAAGCACAAAGACTTGAGTTTTGTCCTCTTTGCATTCCATGTCCTGTTCCCACGATATCTCACTGAGCCCTGTTTGATTCTTGCCCTTGATTTCTCTGCCAATCACTTGTCTCATTCTCCTTTCTGGCTTTTGTTCTTGACCAAGATTCCCCCTCCCTGATTCCTTGCAAATTTCCCACCCACCTACCATTTTATTTTAACCCATTCCCAATATTCCCCCTAGTACATCAGTCCTGTTCCTGCCCAAGATAAACCCGTCCAGTTTACAGTGGTCCCACCTCCCACAGAACTGGTCCCAATGTCCCAGGAATATGAAACTCTCCCCCTCACTCCATCTCTTCAGAAACACATATTAATTCGATATATCCTGCTAGTTCTATCCTGACAAGCACGTGGCACTGGTAGTAATCCTAAAATCACTATCTTTGAGGCCCTAATTTTCAACTTAATTCCTAAAGCCCTATATTCTGCTTTTATGTCCTAATCCTTTATTTGCCTCTGTCCTTTGTACCAATGTGTGACACGACCATGTGCTTTTCACCTTCCCCTTTCAGATTATCATGTAGCCACTCTGAGGCAGCCTTGACTCTAGCACCAAGGAGGCACCATACCATCCTGGAGTATCATTTGCGGCCAGAGTAAAGCCTATCTATACCCCTTAAAATTGAACCCCCTACAACTATTTCAATACCACAATTTTTACTCCTGCCCAGTGCAGCAGAGCAACAAGTGCTGCAATGATTTTGGCTGCTGCTGCTTTTCGTTTGAGAGGACACTCCCCTCACCAGTATCCAAAGTGGTATATCTGTTTTTCAGGGGAATAGCCACAGGAGATACCTGCACTGCCTGCTCAGTCCTCTTGTTCTGCCTGGTGGTCACCCATTCCTTCCTACCTGCGGGCACATGGCCTGCGGTGTGACCACGTCTCTATAAGTGCTATCCAGAATTCTCTCTGCCTCGCGGATGCTCCACAGTGTCCCCAGCCCCACCACAGCTCCTAAACCCGGGCTTCCAGGAGTTGTAGCTGGAGACACCTCCCGCACACATGCTGCACCCCAGCACTGGAAATGTTCACCGCTTCCCACATAGAGCAGGAGGAGCATACCATGACTTATCCCTTTAAATTAATTGAATCATATGAAAGATACTTAATATCAAATAATATCAATTACTCTTGGGCCTTCCTTTTTGCTTCTTGTTTTTACAGAATACGGCCCTAATAAACGATTAACCACAAAATAAGACCATAAAAACTATCAGTGATAAAAGCAGTAATTACTTAACCAACCATGCTCACGGTGCTCAAAGGATCACTTTGTTCCCCCCTCACCGAACCCCCTCACTCACCAACTTCAACTTAAGCACTCTACTGCAGCCCAAAGCAGCTCTCCAGTGCAGTCAGCAATGTAAGATGGTCTGCTTTTATACTCTCTGAACCTAGCCTCTGAAAACCTGTTTAAGCCAGTTATCTAGTTAAATAGTTGTAGCTACAAGCAGTACCTGTATAAACACTGTTTTAAAGCTGGCCTATAATTCACCTTCTTCCACACCAAACAGCATTTTTAGTTAATTACTAATGTAAATTAAGAACAGACGTTAGATAGAAATTAGCTTTAAATTCCTTCAGTCACCAACCTCCAACTTAAACATTGTAAAGCAGGTCAAAGCAGTCCAGTGCGCCAGTGTGTGTGTATGTTTCACTTTGTTTCCAGCTGTCTGCATGTGTGCGTTCATGTGTGTGTATAAGTGAGAGTGAGAGAGCGCTTGAATGTGTGCGTCCATCTGCATGTGACTGTGTGTGTATGTATGCGTGCAAATGGGCGTGCCCCTATATGTGTAAAGGTGCTTTTGAGTGCATGGGTTTCACTTTGTGTTGGTGTGTGTGTGTTTGTGTGTGTTTGTGTGTTTGTGTGTGTGTGTGTTTGTGTGCACATATTTGACCGTGCATCTGTGCGCATTTGTGAGTTATGTTTGTCCAAGTGTGAGTGTGTATGCATGTGATCTTCTGTATTTGTTTATCTTTGTGTGCGTGTGTGTGTGTGTCCATGTGCCATTGCCCTTGGACGTGTGATAATGAGTATGTGCTCCTGTGTGTTTCTGGGCGAATGACTGTGTGGGTGTGTGTGTGTGTGTGTGTGTGTGTGTGTGTGTGTGTGTAATATGTGTGTACTTGTGTGATATGGATTGAGTATGCAATTGTATTTGTATGTGCATGTGTGTTTGTGCACAAGTGTGTGTGCATGTGTGAGTGTGTGTCTATGTTTGTGTGTGCACATTTGGGTTTCTGCTGGTGGGATTGTGTGTTTCAGTGCCTATGTGTGTGCATGCATGCATTTGTGTGTGCATGTGTTTGAGTGCTTGTGTGTGTGCACGTGCATGCATGCATCTGTGTGTGTGTGTGTGTGTGTGCGCGCACGCTCGTTTGTGTCTGATCTGAATGTGTGTCAATGTTTGTATATGTGATTGTTTCAAATTCGTTTGTATAGGTTGAGGAATTCACTCGCTAAGCCAACAATTATTTCCCATGCCTTATTGCACTTGAGAAGTGTTTGTACTTTAGTGTGTTTCTGTGTTTGAGTGTGTGTGTTTGTTTCCTTATATGTGAACATGCATGAGTGTGTATGTGAGATTATATGGGTGCTTGTGTTCATGTGTATGTATGTGTGGGTGTGTGTGAGAGAGACAGACATTTTGTGAGTGTGTGTGTTTGTTTCTTAATATGTGAATCAGTTTGTCCATATGTGTGTGCATGTGAGTGTTTGTGTTTGTGTGTGTGTGTTTGTGTGTATGCGCATACACATGTGTGTCTGTGTACGCTTGTGTGTTTCTGCGCCTGTGCATGTGCATGAGTGAATGTGTGAATGTGAGGTTATTTTAATGCATTTTTAAGGAATGTGGGTTTCGCTGCCTATGCCAGCATTTATATCCCACTCCTACTTGCCCTTGACAAGTGTTTGTTTCTGTGCGTGTGTGCATATGTGCTTGTGTGTATGTGTGTGTGTGTGTGTCTACGTGTGTGCCAGTTTCAGTGCATATGTTCCTTTGCTGGCATGTGTACATGCACGTGAGCTTGTGTGTGCTTCAATACATGCATGCGTGTGTGTGTGTGTGTGTGTGTATGTGTGTTTCTGTGTGTGTGTGCAAGACAGGGAAAGAGACAGTGCACTTGTGTTTGTTTGTGAGTCTCTCTCTATATGTGAATCAGTGTGCCCATATGTGTGCGCATGTGAGAGTTTGTGTTTGTGTGTGTGTTTGTGTGTGTGTGTGTGTTCATGTACATGTGTTTGTGCACTTGTGTGTTTCTCCGAGTGTGGGATTTTTTGATTGTGTGTGTGTGCTTCTTGAATTCAATTGTTTGTGTGAATGAGCATCAGTGCACGTGTGTATGTGCATGAATGCATGTTATGTGTGTTTCTGCATGCTTGTGTTTGGGCATTTCTGCCTATGTGTGTCTCCATGTCTGTGTTCATGAACATGTGCCCGTGTAAAAAAGAGAGAGAGAGACTTTTTTTTTCTATGTGAATATTACTACATATGTGGGTGCTTGTGTTTGTGTGGAAGTTTCTCTGTGTGTGAAAGTGCTGGTTTGTGTGGTTATTCTTATGTGTTTCTCTTAGTGTACACGTGTTGGTTTTTCTTAGCATTTGTGAGTTTTTCTGTGTCTGCCTGTGAGTGTGCCTGTTTCTGCAATTCACTGTGTGAGTATGTGTGCATCTTCATCCACGTGAAAATGTGTTCATCTGTATGGGTGTCTGTGGATTTGCGCACGTGTGTGTGTGTGTGTGTGTGTGTGTGTGTGTTCAATTGTTCGTTTCTCTGAATTGGATTGAACATGTGATTGTTTTTTTGTGTGCATGCCTTTGTGAGTTTGTGTTTGTGCGCACATGTGTGTGAGTGTGTGATTGTGTGTATGAGTTTCTTCGTGCACGTTTGTGTGTTTCTGAGCATTGGATTTAGTGTCTGAGTGCCTTTGTGTGCGCATGAGTGAGTTTGTGTGTGCATGTGTTTAAGCATGTGTGTGTGTGTACGTGTGTGTATGTGTGTCACTGTACGTGTGAGTGTTTCAATTTCGTTCTTATGGGCTGTGGGATTTGCTTGCTAGGCCAGCAATTATTTCCCAAGCCTTATTGCCCTTGATAAGTGTATGTATTTTGTTATGCTTCTGTGTTTGAGTGTGTGTGTGCTTGTTTCTGTATATGTTAATATGCATGTCTCTATGAGTGTGCGTGTGAGAGTGTTTGGGTACCTGTGAGAGTATGTGTGTGCGTGTGTACGTGTGTGTGGGCGTTCGAGAGGGAGAGAGTTCCTGTTTGTATGTGTGTATTTCTCGAAATGTGAATCAGTGTGTCTACATGTGTGTGCATGTGAGAGTTTGTGTGCGTGTGCATGTGCGTACACGTACGGTGTGTGTCAGTGTGCTTATGTGTTTCTACAAAAGTGTATGTGTGTGACTGTGTAAAAGTGTGTGAGTGTGAGTTCTTTAATGCACGATTTAAGGGATTTTGTTTCAATGTCGAAGCCAGCATTTATAGCCAACCCCAAAAAGCCCTTGACAAGTGCTTGTGTGTTTCTGTGTATGTGTGTATCTGTGCATGTGCGTGCACGTGACTGTGTGTTTGTGCGAGTACCTTTGTGTGTATCAGTTTCTGTGTACGTGCTTGCGTGTGCATGTGCATTAGTGCATTTGTGTGTGTCTGTGCTTGCATGCGTATGAGTATTTGTGTTTCTTGTTTGGGATTGTTTGTGCGAATGAGCGTGTGTGCATGTGTGCATAGGCATGAATCTGAATGTGTATATGTGGTTCTGTGTGTTTGTTTTTGTGTGTGTCTGTGCATGATTTTCTGCATGTGTGTGTTCATGAATGTGTGATTGCATAAGAGAGATAGATAGATAGAGAGAGAGAGAGAGAGAGAGAGAGAGACTGTGAGAGAGAGAGAGAACGACATGTGTTTTCCATTGAATATTACTGTATGTATGAGTGTGTGCATTTGTGTGCCTATTTATCTGTGTGTGAATGCTTCTGTCTGTGTTTATGTGCTTGTTTTTATGTTTTTCTCTTCTTGTGTGTGCATGTGTCGTTCTGTGCATTTGCGAGTCAGAGAGTGTCTGTGAGGGGTTGTCTGCGTGTGCATATTATTGTGTCTGTTTTTGGAACTATGTGTGTGAGTATGTGTACAATGTTATGCGTGTGAGTGTGTAGGCATCCATATAGGTGTCGTATGTATGTGTGTGTGTGTGTGTGTGTGTGCATGCATTGGACTCTGTGTTTGTGTCCACCTGTGAGGGTTTTTGTGTGAGTGAGAGAGAGTTTGTCTGACAGTATTTGTATGAGTGTAAGTGCATCTTTCTTTGTGGGCATGTATATGGCAATGTATGCAAGAGGAAGAGGCAATGCTTGAGTGTGTGTACTCGAGTCTGTATGAGTATTGCATGCAAGCATTTGGGTGCGTCCCTGCATGTCAGTCTTTCACTTTGTGTGTGTGTCTGAGTGTATTTGTGTTTGCATGTGTGTGTATGTGTGTGTCTGTGTATGTATGTGTTTGTTTTGCGGACATCAATGTGTTTGTGTATGTGTGTGTGTGTCTGTGTTTGTGTGAACGTTGATAACAATGTGAGCTTCTGAGTATGTCTGCTTGTGTGTTTGTTTGTGATAGTGCAAGCTTTTGTTTATATTGTCTCCCTGTGTCTGTGTGTTTATGCGTGTTTGTGTGTGTCTGTATGTCTGTGTGTCTAAGTGTATGTATTTTTTTATGTCGTGGATATCTATGCTTTTGTGCCTGTGTGTGTGTTTGTGTGTGTGTGTGTTTGTGTGACTGTGTGAATGTGGATAAGTATGTGAGAATCTGAGTCTGTGTGCTTGTGTGTGTTTTTGTGCTTGCGTGAGTTTCTGTTTATATTGTGTTCATATGTGCGTATGTATGTGTGTGTTCACATGTGCATTTCTGTGAATTTGATTGCGTATCTGATTGTCTTCGTGTGTGCATGCCTGTGTGTATGTTTGTATGTGCATGTGATTGGGTGTGTGTGTCTGTGTGTGTGTGTGTGTGTGTCATTGTATGTGTGATTGTTTCAATTTTGTTTTTACGGGGTGTGGGATTCGCTGACTAGGACAGCAATTATTTCCCATGCCTTATTGCCCTTGAGAAGTTTAGGTATTTTGCTGTACTTCTATGTTTGAGTTTGTGTGCTTGCTTCTTTATATGTAGATATGCATGTCTATATGTGTGCATGTGAGAGTGTGTGGGTTTCTGTGAGAGTATGTGTGTGTGTCTGTGTGTGTGTGTGTGCGTGAACGTGTGTACGTGCAAAGGGAGAGAGTTCCTGTTTGTATGTGTGTATTTCTCGAAATGTGTATCAGTGTGTCTATATGTGTGTGCATGTGAGAGTTTGTGTTTGTGTGCGTGTGCGTGCGTGTATTGTGTGTGTGTTTGTGCGCTTATGTGTTTCTCCGAGTGTGTATGAGTTTGTGTGTATAAAAGTGCACATCTGTGAGTTTTTTAATGCACTTTTTAGGGATTTGTTTTTCACTGTCTATGCAAGCATTTATACACCCACCCCTAATTTCCTTTGACAAGTGCTTGTGTGTTTCTGTGTGTGTGTGAGTGTGTGTGTGTGAATGTGTGTATGTGTGTGAATGTGATTGTATGTTTGTACGAGTACCTTTGTGTGTATTTGTTTCTGTATACGTGTTTGTCTGTGTTCATCTGTGCATGCATGTGAGTGTCTGTGCATGTCTCTGTGTTTGCATGTGTATGAGTATTTGTGTTTCTTGTTTGGGATTGTTGTGTGAATGAGCGCGAGTGCATGTGTGCGTGTGCATGAATGTAAATGTGTATGTGTGGTTGCTGGTGTTTGTGTTTGTATGTGTCTGTCTATGCTTTTCTGCATGTGTGTGTTCATGAATGTATGATTCTGTACGAGAAAGAGGTAGAGAAGGAGAGAGAGAGAGAGTTTGAGAAAGAGAAGAGACAGAGAGAGAGATAGTGAGAGAAAGAGAGACGTAGAGAGAGATAGACAGAGAGAAAGAGTGATAACGGCGTGTGTTCTCCTGTGAATATTACTCAATGTGTGAGTGTATGCTTTTGTATGCCAATTTCTCTGTGTGTGAATGCTTCTGTGTGTGTTTTTGTTTTAACGTGTTTCTCTTTGTGTGTGTGCGTGTGTGGCTTTGTGTATTTATGAGCCAGAGTGTCTGTGAAGTTTATCTGTGTGTGCACATTAGTGTGTCTACATCTGTAATAATGTCTGTGAGTATGTGGACATTTTTATGCACGTGAGTTTGTATGCATCCACCTAGGTTGTTTGTGTGTATCATTGTGTGTGTGTGTGTGTGTGTGTGTGTGTGTGTATCTGGGTGTGTGCATCTGTGTGTCCGTGTGTGCGTGTTTTTGTGTGAGTGAGAGAGAGTTTGTCTGACAGTTTTTGTATGAGTGTAAGTGCATTTTTCAGTGTGGGCATGTGTGTGGCAATGTATGCAAGAGGAAGAGGCAGTGCTTGAGTGTGTGTGTGTGCACAACTGCATGAGACTGTATATGTATGCATGCATACATTTGGCTGCATCCCTGCATGTGATTCTTTCAATTAGTTTGTGTGTGGGTCTGCATGTATTTGTGTGTGTGTGTGTGTGTATCTGTGTAAGGATGCGTGTGTTTTGTGGATATCAATGTGTTTGTGTCTGCATGCGTCTGTGTTCGTGTTTGTGTGAATTTTGATAACTATGTGAGATTTTGCACCTGTGTGCTTACGTGTGTGTTTGTGCTTGTGCGAGTTTCTGTTTATGTTGTGTTCCTGTGTCTGTGTGTTTGTGTGTGTTGCGTCTCTGTGTGTGTCTGTGCATGAGTCCGTTTGTGAGGGTGTGTGGGTATGTGGGTGTGCACGTGATTGACTGTGTGCAGGCATGTGCACTTTTGGGGTTTAAGTGTGTCTGTTCATGCATGTCCTTATACATATGCGTACCTGTGTGCGTGTGTGTCTGTGTGCGAGTCTGTCTGTGTGTTTTTTTGTGAGTCCGTCTGCCTGTCTGTGTGTGACTCCATGTGTGGGAGTGTGTGTGAGGCTGTGTGCGCGTTTGTGCATCTGAGTACGTGTCTGCATGTGTCGGTGTGTGTGAATGCGTGAGTCTGTGTTGCGCATGCATTTGTGTGTCTTCACATATGTGTGTTTATGTGCACGCATGTGCACTTGTGTGTCAGTGCTTCTATGCATGCATGTCCATGTGCATATGAGTAACTGTGCATTTGTGTGTGTGTGAGAGATTGTGTGCGTGTTTGTGAGTGTGTATGTGAGTGTGTGTGCGTGTCTGTGCGTGTGCGTGTGAATGTATGTGTGCCTCTCTGCACACTTGCGTGTGTTTGTGCGTGTGCCTGTGCCCTTGCTTGTGGATGTACCTGTGCATGTGTGTGCATGTGTGTGTCAGTGTGCACATGTTTGTGTGAGTGCATGTGTGTGTGTGCCATATGCATGTGTCTGCGTGCATGTGTGTGTGTGCTTTCGTGTGTGTGAGAGAGGGGGACTGGGGGAGACAGAGAGAGACACACATAGACAGAAAGAGGGAGAAAGAGTTAGAGCGAGGTATATTATGAGTTTTCTGTGTGGATGTTTCGGTCAGAGGTTTGGTCTGTTTGATTCCATAAATATGGCTGTTATTTTTATTGTACTTGTGTATATCTGTCCGTCTATGTCTGTGTCTTTATGATTGCATGTGTGCATGTGCATGTGTGGGTGAAGAGTGCCTGTGACTTTGTGCAATTGTGTGTCTGTGTGGATGCCTTTGTGTCTTCAAATGTGAATACGTGTGCCCATAGATCAGTGCATGTGACTGTGTGTGTGCGGTGTGCATGCGTGGTGCATGTGAGTCTGTGTGTATATCTGTGTGTATGTCTGTGTGTGTGTTTGTGTCTGCGTGTGTGTGTGTTTATGTGTCTGTGTGTGTGGCTGTGTGTGGCTGTGTGCGTATGTGCATGTGTGTGTTTATGTGTGTGTGACAGTGTGCAGGCGTGTGTGCTTCTTGTGTGTCTGTGCATCTTTGCATTCATATATGTGTGCTTATGTGTGCGTGTGGATGTATTTTTGGCAGCCTGTCTGTATGTGTGTATGTGAGTGTGTGTGATTGTGTGTGTGATTGTTTTATGTGTTTATGTGTGCGTGTGTTTGTAAGAGAGAGCGAGAAATTTAGTTTGTTTGAACGTGTGTGTGTGAATGTTGTTGCATTTTTCAGAGTGTTCATGTGTGCGTTCATGTGATTGTGCTGTAAGAGAGGATAATATTATGTTTTAGTGAGTGTGTCGGCCTGCATGTGAACGCTTGTTTATGTATGTGTGCATAAAGGTGTGCAACTGCATGTGTGGAATTACGTGTGAGTGCACGTGTTTCACTTTGTGTTGGCACTAGTTTGTGCGCATGTGTGTATGTTTATTTGTGTGTGTGTGTGTGTGTGTGTGTGTGTTTGTTTGTTATTCTGTGTTTATTTGTTGAAGTCTGTGTGGGCACCTGGAGGTAGTTTATAAAAAAAATTGACATTGTATTAAGGACTTTATTAAAGCATTCTGTAACAGATATTATTTATCTTCAAGAAATTAGAAATGAATCCTTCAGACCTGCAAAAGTTTGCAACCACCACCTGAAGGGCTTTAAAAAAGTGAGAAGTTTCTGCTCCAAACTTCTAATCATCTAAGTGTGTATTATATTTCTAGATAATATTTTCATATGTGTGTGCCTGTGTGTTTATGGAGTAACCATTTGTTATGCATTGTCTCTCAGGTGTTGTACTAAATACATTTTTTATCATTTCAGTTAAACAATCTTTCAAGTTATTGCATCTTGTTGGAGTTAGTGGAGAAGAGGGAATAATGAGAAATTATTCCAATTACCTACCCAGTCTGTAACACACGTATCACCTCTGGTTTGACACAGCCACCCTCGGTTCCCCATCACACATGGCTCCTACCCGTCATCCCTGTGTCGTATCGATATCTCTTCATCCCCAAGTCAGCATTTGGTCCCCCTTTTTTATGCCTGACATCCCCGATACTCTTCACAACCTCCTTCCTCACATCCAATGTTTCTTATTTAATCTCTGCTTCCTTCCATTGTATCAACAACCTCCTCTTACGTTCCTTCATATCCATTTATTTTAGCTCACCACTGAATACCGTCACACATTTAAAGGTATCAACAACTCCTCAAGCAGATTGTTATTACCTTTATCAGCCTGGTGAATAATGTCCTTGTATGTTTCCCTTCTTTACAGTGAATTTAATCACAATTGTGATCCTGAAATGTAAAAACTGTGGTCTGACCAAATGTGTCACTTGTTACCTGGTGGCCATGTCAGTGGCGGATCTACTGGTCGTTATCCTGGACCTGATATTGAGACACATTCCGATTGTTTTTTGGGAACAGTTCATTTTCCTGAAGTCCATCCCCCTGTGTAATATCCACGCCATCCTTCTTTATGCAGCCACTGACTGTTCTGTCTGGTTCACTGTCACATTCACCTTTGATAGATTTGTGGCAATTACTTGCCTGAAGCTGAAAATTAAATATTGTATCGAGAAAACAGCTGCTGTGGTTCTGGGAACAGTGACTGTGCTGAGCTGTTTAAAGAACATGTTCTGGTATTTCATATTGACAGGTCGGTATGGGTTGAAGAACACCCCCTGGTTTTGTATTTCCAGAGCGGATATTCTGTCCTCTCCGGTCTGGGTAATAATCGAGTTCCTCCACCACATTCTAACCCCGTGTGTCCCATTTGTCCTGATTCTGCTGCTCAATGTTCTCACCGTCAGACACATTCTACTGAGCAGCAGAGCCCGCAGGAGACTCCGGGCTCACAGCAGTGGGGAGACTCCCAGAGACCCAGAGATGGAGAGTCGAAGGAAATCCATCATTTTACTGTTTGTGATCTCAGCCAATTTCATCCTGTTATGGTCAATGATAATGGTGTATTCTATATGGAACCGGATGTATGATTTGGGGCTCTTCAGTGTATGGTTAAATAAGTTTGTTCAGGAATTGGGCTTCATGCTGCAGCTCCTGAGCTGCTGCACTAACACTGGGATTTACGCTGTGACACAGAAACCGTTCAGACAGCAGCTGAAGAATGTGCTGAAATATCCCTTTACTCCAATTCTTCAATTCATTCAATGATGAAAATAACTCAAACACTGAGAGTTCCCATTGGCCGGGCTGCCTGTCCATCATCATTATCGGCCAGTGGTTGGACTGAAATTCCATCTCGTAATATATCCACACTCCCATTGGCCGAGGTGCCTATCTGTCATCGCGATCCCTCAGGCTGATTGGAGCGAAAAAGCCACTTCCAAACAAAAAACAAAAAACTGCGGATGCTGGAAATCCAAAACAAAAACAGAATTACCTGGAAAAACTCAGCAGGTCTGGCAGCATCGGCGGAGAAGAAAAGAGTTGACGTTTCGAGTCCTCATGACCCTTCGACAGAACTAGGCGAATCCCAGGAAGGGGTGAAATATAAGCTGGTTTAAGTTGGTGGGGGTGGGGGTGTGGGGTTGGGTGGGGGGAGAGAAGTGGAGGGGGGTGGTGTGGTTGTAGGCAAAAGCAGTGATAGAAGCAGATCATCAAAAGATGTCACAGACAGCAGAACAAAAGAACACATAGGTGTCGAAGTTGGTGATATTATCTAAACGAATGTGCTAATTAAGAATGGATGGTAGGGCACTCAAGGTATAGCTCTAGTGGGGGTGGGGGGAGCATAAAAGATTTAAAAATATTTTAAACTAATGGAAATAGGTGGGAAAAAGAAAAATCTATATAATTTATTGGGAAAAAACAAAAGGAAGGGGGAAGAAACAGAAAGGGAGTGGGGATGGAGGGGGGAGGTCAAGACCTAAAGTTGTTGAATTCAATATTCAGTCCGGAAGGCTGTAAAGTGCCTAGTCGGAAGATGAGGTGTTGTTCCTCCAGTTTGCGTTGGGCTTCACTGGAACAATGCAGCAAGCCAAGGACGGACATGTGGGCAAGAGAGCAGGGTGGAGTGTTGAAATGGCAAGCGACAGGGAGGTTTGGGTCATTCTTGCGGACAGACCGCAGGTGTTCTGCAAAGCGGTCGCCCAGTTTACATTTGGTGTCTCCAATGTAGAGGAGACTGCATTGGGAGCAACGAATGCAGTAGACTAAGTTGGGGGAAATGCAAGTGAAATGTTGCTTCACTTGAAAGGAATGTTTGGGCCCTAGGACGGTGAGGAGAGTGGAAGTGAAGGGGCAGGTGTTACATCTTTTGCGTGGGCATGGGGTGGTGCCATAGGTGGGGGTTTGGGAGTAGGGGGTGATGGAGGAGTGGACCAGGGTGTCTTGGAGGGAACGATCCCTACGGAATGCCGACAGTGGGGGTGAAGGGAAGATGTGTTTGGTAGTGGCATCATGCTGGAGTTGGCGGAAATGGCGGAGGATGATCCTTTGAATGCAAAGGCTGGTGGGGTGATAAGTGAGGACAAGGGGGATCCTATCATGTTTCTGGGAGGGAGGAGAAGGCATGAGGGCAGATGCACGGGAGATGGGCCGGACACAGTTGGGGGCCCTGTCAATGACCGTGGGTGGAAAACCTCGGTTAAGGAAGAAGGAGGACATGTCAGAGGAACTGTTTTTGAAGGTAGCATCATCGGAACAGATGCGACGGAGGCGAAGGAACTGAGAGAATGGGATGGAGTCCTTACAGGAAGCGGGGTGTGACAGCTCCCTTCACCCATTCGCTGCACTGAATGTCCATCACCGTGATCAATCACACTGATTGTACAGGAATACCTCTACCAGAAAACAGGAGAACAACTCGCAGAGAACCGGGTCAGAGGATGTGAGGTCATATGAAAAAAAAGCGAGGTGGGGGTCATTAGTTATGGCTCGGGGGCCAATTCATGTTCAACATTGAGGGTTATGGGGGAATTGGAGAGAAAGACAGAGTGAAAGAAAGAGGGAGAGAGCGTGACATTGAGCGAGAGTGAGTCAGAGACAGAGAGAGAAACAGAGGGAGAAAAAGTTAGAAAGAGGGACAGCGAAAGTGAGAGAGAGAGACAGACAGGCAAGGAGAGAGTGAGAGAGAGAGACAGAGAGATAGACATAGCGAAAGCACAGAAAGAGTAGTTGAGAAAGAGAGAGAAGTAGGTTAACTGAGTGACATAGAGAGAGAGATAGAGAGAGGGAGGGACAGGCAGAGATAGAGAGGGGGTGAGTAAAAGAGACAGAGAGAGAGAGAATGAGGGTGGGAGAGAGACCGACAGACAGAGATAGTGACAGGGACATAGAGCTTGAGAGAGGGAGATACAGAATCAGAGTGAGATAGGTGATATTGTAGGGGAGTTGGAGAGGTTGAGAGATTGCAGACAGAGATGTAGAACAGGAGAAATTAAGAGCGGGAGTGAGAGCTGGGTTTATAGACTCTCAGACTCCCGAATAGAGAGAGAAAGAAACATTTTTAATTAAATTGCTGATGCTGGAATGTATGGCCCCTTCTTAATATTTGTCGTTCCCCCTCTTTATTCTGCACCCACCTTATTATGAGGATGTCACCATTAATTAGGTTCAAGCCCCAACAATTCTGAGAGACCCATTAATTTTGTTGCCGTCAATATTTCTCAGAACTCGCAGATGCATAATAATTCTCAGCTCCCCTCATTAGTTCTGATGACCCCGTCCATTTGTGTTACTGACTCATTGAAAACATACAAACAAGCAATGATGGTTCATATTTTTCACTTTGCTATTCACACCCCAAAACACCACCGCCCCCACCCCCACCACCCCCATTCTCATTAGGCCCGCAATTGTCCTTCTGCCATTTACGACCCCCTAACCTCTTCATTCCCTCTCAGTCCAGGACTGTCTCTCTCCCACTGACACCTCCACAGCCCGATCTATACCCACTTAGCCCATAACTGTCCCTCATCTATTCCATGCAAGCATAGAAATGTTAAAGCACAGAAATAAGCCATGCAGTCCATTGTGTCTGCGATGGAGGAACACATGTTGCCAGCGATTCTAATTCGACATTCGAGCACTCGGTCCATATCCTTTCAGGTTACACCACTTCAGGTGTTGGTCCCACTATTTTTTCAATACGTTGAGCGTTTCTGCCTCCGTCACCAATCCGGGCAACGGGTTCCAGAAACCCAGCTCTCTCTGGGTGAAAAGGTTTTTCCTCATGTCAACTCTAATCGTTCTACCAATCACCGTCAATGTGTGCCCCCTGGTAATTGACCTCTCTGCTGGGGGAAACAGGTATTTCCTGTCTAAACTATCTAGGCTCCTTATGATCCTGTAAACGTCAAGCAGGTCACCCCTCAGCTTCATCAGTTCCAAGGGAAACCATTCTAGCCTATCCAATCGGACCTCATAGCTCGCAATATTCCAGCCCTGGAAATATGCTTGTAAATCTCCTCTGTACTCTCTCCAGAGCAATTATGTCCTTCCTGTAATTTGCTGGCCAGGAGTACGCACAAAATTCCACCGGTGGAATATCCAGCGTTTTTTTCACAGTTGCAAAATTAGATCATTGCTATTGTATTACATAGCTCGTCAAATTAAAAAAAATCCATCTGCTTTCTTTACAAACCTATCCACCTGTCCTGCCACCTTCAGCGTCAGTTGACATCCGATCCAATGCCTCTCACTTCCTCTATCCCTCTCAATATCCTCCCAGTTTATTGAATATTCAATTGCTTATTTTGCTCTCCCCAAATGCATTACCTCAGACTTCACCGGATTGAATTCCATTTGCCACTTTTCTGCCCACTCATCCAAACCATTGAAATCATCCGATACCCTCTCACTCCGGGATTGCCCCCAACCATTCACTGCACTCCACCCCTTATCCGCTCAGTCCTGTCGAAGTTTATGTCCATTTCCCTCCCCATAACAGGGCGACTCTTGATAGAAATGCTATCTGAAGAGTTTTCCACCTCAGTTTTAAGTAATGGCACATGGCTGTGAGGCCGTGTATTTTATTAACCAATGATTTTTGTAGAGGACTGTGGGGGTGGAGGGAGTTTGCGGGGGAATTGGAAGAAATTCACAATCAGGTCTTCAGTAAAACTCACTTAAGTCGGTGTCACCACGGTCACAGTTTAGAGTCTGTAAGTAAGGTGTGCACAGCAAGATCCCGCAAATAGCAACGATTCATTAGCCAGGTGCACTTCCTTCTTCAGAAATGTGTTAATTCCCTCCCAGAATCTGGGGTGGGGATAAAACTGCTGATTGCTTCAAAATCTACCCCCATACGCCCCGCCCCACGAAGACCTTTCACCTTTCTAATGTGTCATTCATCCTAATGCTCAGGAATTATTCAGGAATAAAAACACGCCTATACAGGGCCACGTCACCTTTCCAAATTTAATTCCAGGCTCCCGGAAACATTCCAGAATCGGTGTAATAATGTGTTTGTAAAGTTGCATGGCAACAAAGATGCCGGGAAACGTGCAAGTGAAGATCCCACAGCCAGTGCCATAAGGGACATGGGCACTTTGGACAACATGTCCCCCCACCGATATTCCTTGTGTCCATTCAGCCCCTCTGCTCCATTTGTTACTCCCTCTGCCCTTCTCTCACATTGTTACTGTCAATCTCTCCTCTTTCCCTGTGTCTGCCTGTCTCTCTCCCTCTGTCTATATATATATATATATATATCTCCTTCTGTCTCACTCACTGTATCTTCAATATTTCATTCCATCTCTCTTTCTCTATGTTTCCTCAATCTTATCCCTCTCTCCCTCTGTCCCCCTCTCACACTCTCGTGCACTCTCTCCCTCTCTCCCTGACACTCGCAGTCTCTCTCGCTGCATCCATCATGTAGTCCTTCCCTTCAAGCTTTGATTTCTCCCTCTATCCCACTCTCTCTCGCAGTTCCCATCAGTTTCTTCTCTCTGTCTTTCTGCCATTCTCTCTCCCTACTTGTCTCTCCTGCACCACACCCACACCACCTCCCCAAAACCCCACCCCCAACTCCGGCTCCACCTCTCACTCTCCTCCCTCTCAACTGCATTGGATGGAGATGCAGAAAGAGAGAGAGAAAGACATTCTAGACCTAAATAAAGTGAATTCAAGTTTCATTGAACCCTTAATCTATTGCATTATATAAGATGCTAGCATTATTTTGGAAATGCAACATCTTCACGTTTACTACTTAAATTCGAGCACTTCTGACTGTTTCACAGTCGATAAATTACCCTTCTTAAATTTTGGTCATTGATGGAATTGAGGAAATTCTTTGGGTATTTGTGCACAGAGGAATCCCATGCAGCAAACCCTGTGACCTGCCAGATAAAAGTGTTTTAGATGAAAATTGATAAAAAGGCCGGGTGGGGAAATGTATTTTAAACAAAATAGATCAGCAAGGCACGGGGATTCACCCTCTCAATGTGCCAGTGTTATTTCTGTAACTGCTGCTACCTTCCAGAAGAATGTGGTGAGGGCTTTTCCTCCTGCGACTGGGAGATGGGCAGTGTCTACACACTCGGAGACCCCCGGATCCATCTCACTCAGCCCCCTACCCGTAACTGCGTCACTGTCCCTTTGCTATTGCTCTCTCTTGCTGTTCTCCCTCATTCTCCCCGTTCTGCAGGGAAGGCTGAAAGAATTTTGGGCACAAAACAAGATCCTGCAAGCACAAGGTGTTAAACCCCAGATAAATCAGTCTCAGTGATCCCAATTTAAGGGGTTAATCTTGTCCGGCATGAAAGGCAGCAAAAAAGCTGCAGTTTGAATCGTTCTAACTCTATGAGCCCCAGGCACAGAAGCTGTAATAAAACCTCAGGGACAAGAAAAGGGACGAGTCAAATAGAACAATTGCCTCCATCCACAAGTCACCCCCAAACTCCACAGTGGGGCTGGAAGAGGCAAGTTGTAAATGGGACACACTCCTTCCACACCCAATCCTAACAGCGCCCAGCTCATCCTCCTCCTACTAAAAATAAAAACTAATCTAATCAATGTTTTTTTTTACATGTATTAAAATATTACACATGGAAACACATAGCAGAGCAGAGAGACAGAGAGGGAGAGGTACAGAGGGGGAAGGGAGAGAAAATAGAGAGACACATAGACATAATAAGTGTGAGCACTTCCAGATCCCACATGTAGCAATGAGTTGCTATTTCGCAATGACTCGGGAAGCCTGTCCATCGCACAGCCCGAGCCTCTGAACACTCCTCACCCTCCTCACTCTCACTGTGTGTGTGTGTTCCTCGCTTTGGGCCACCCATAAACACCCCTTCCATTATTTCCCACAAAGGTGTAAACTCCGGCTTCAAACTGTGACGAACAATCTGATCCCTTTGAGATAATTTTAAAAAATCACCAAGTGTTTTTTTTTGCAAATCACTATTTCTGCAAGGAGTTAAGTGGAACTGTGCATTGACTGCACACTGGAGACCCCTAAGGTCATGTCTCTCTCCAGACACCACCCTGCACTCACCATCCAGCCCATTGAAATGGCGACTGCACCTTCATATTTAACTTTTGTAGACAACCCTTTTTAAAACTGAATTAAAGTGTCGCCTGTGCTTTTCATTGTGCTGCTCTGAGATCCCCTTGTCTCTGGCCAAAAGTTCTGATCTCAACTCTTGACATTGATGGTACACAATAACTTGTATATTGTTTCACTAAATGTGAATTCCCTTCATTAAAACTCTAAGCAGTAGCATATACTCACAATGATACTGGGTGCTTAGATATCCTGCAAGCTGGGGTCTGGCTCAGTTGTAAGGTCCTTCAACAGGTCTCCCTGCACAACCTAGAACGGTTGCACAAACAACTCTACCGACTTTATGTCCTTTACCGTTGTTTCTTTATACACCTTCCTGAATCTGGCCCTAGCTTTAGAAGGTGACCCCTTAAATCCGACCATCCTATTGGATTATTAACCCCACCCTGACCAATCATGACCACCTCTACATGGTAATACTCTGCTCTCAGCTTTGTCTTCAGCTACATGCCAACAATGGGTGTGATCACAGCGACATGGGGCAGGAAGAAGGACATTCACACGTTCCCGAGTGGTCATTGTCTCCACCAGTTTCTGTGGGTGAAGCGTCAGTGGCAAACCACACCTCGGGGACCTGGCCTAAAATGTTTGTGTGTGTGTGTGTGTGTGTGTGTGTGTGTGAGCATGGGTGTATCTGTGTGTGAGTGTGTGTGTGTGTGTGTGTGTGTGTGTGAGCATGGGTGTATCTGTGTGTGAGTGTGTGTGTTTGAACCTCAGCAATATTTTCAGACAGAAACTCTTCTCCATAGCTTCATCCTTTTGCCACTATCAGACGAGCTCTGCTCATAGCACTCCACCACAACCAGGTTACTTTCATTAATATGAAAGATATAAAAGCACAGTTACATCATTAAAATATATTCATACAATACAATTGAAATGATGCACTGTCCTACAGCATCCACGTTTTTAGTGAATAATTTCGATCACTGAGAATTAACATCAAATTTTCTTGCTCGGCATGTAGGCTTTTAACTCATTGCTCCAACTGCCTATATCAGAGACATAAATCATACCATATATATATGGCAATGATTAACTGCAGAACAAGTAACACATGAGAGGGGATTTGAACCAAAGAGTGGACATCAATATTACTTTTCCATTCCCAAATCATATCCTACTATCACCGCTGATTAAAGGTTTGGATTTCCTGCAGGATCTCATGAGCTGTCTGCTGTATCTGTTAATATTGTTAGTGGGATTTATCACTCTCTTCTTATAGCTGACTGGATGTTCTGTTGTTGTGGGAATATCTTAATAAAGTCATTTCACTTATCCCTGCAGTTTTCTGTATTTGTCCCTCAGGAATCGATTTCAGTGATTTTATGGTGATAAATCTGCACCAATTCCCTCTCCCCAACCCAGCGCATCACTGAGCAGTAAACCAGAATTTATTTGGGGTTATTGGGCATTTCAAATTCAACCCATACTGTGGTTAAACAATACTCTCACTCCCCAACGTAGGATGCATGAGGAAACTTAAGCATTGTCTTCACTAGCTCCCTGGTACAAGTCCCTCCTGTGATATTGAAAGCACAGGTCAACTGTTCCCACTGTTCCATCCTACAGGGACACACGGTTTTACCCCTTCAAGTTTTGCAACCTTGCAGATGGGTTCCTATTATATAATTCCCCAAAACAACTGCAAACAGTAAGAATATGATGACACTGAAGATGGTTTTCCCCCTCTCTAACCTCGATGCTGTCCAACCTATAGATCGGAAGTGGTGTCAGCCCATGTGGTGTTACTGGAAAGGAGAGTAACAATCCCAGCTCATTAACACTTCCCTTTTTACAATCAATGTGTGCAGGATAAACCTGGGCCAATGCTCTGAGCTGACACACAGTGATGATGACTACGCTTTTAGACCATGTTTGGCTAAAGCCAAGTGCTGTTTCTGTTGTTATCAGTTGCTTCTCCATTAGCAGGCTTCAGTGACAATCATCGGGAACTTAAAGTGGTGATGGCTTCAACCAGTCACACCCCAAACCAGGGGCTATCTAACAACCTGAGGGTGGCAGTGATGGGCAGCGAAGTGTGTGCACCTGTCAACTGCTCCACATTCATTCAGAGGATCCTGTTTGAGTCTTGTGGTGTTAAAGCTGAGTGGATGTACTGTCTGCAGGACTTCCCCAGCGCTGGATAATTCGATATGAACTTCGATATTGTTGCCGCCTGTGTCAAGATCCTGAAGGTGTTCAAGGAGATGTGAGAGCAGCCACAGATGAGAATCCACACGGTGGATTCACTCTTTACTCTGCTGTCACCAGGGGACCAAGTGGAGACTGTTCACCTTTTCCAATCCCATGTTCCTGTTGCCGATGTGCTCACCTTCCTCACCAGGTTCTACAGCCAGGTTGGGAACTGCATTAAGGTCACAGCCGCCTTTGGGATGTTGACCAGCAAATGCCAGGTCACGGTGACTCTCAAGATGGATGATAAGGGAACAATCCTCCAGTGTCCCTATTGGAGAAATGCGCCTCTACCTTATCTAGCCTGGACAGATATGGCACAGGGTTAGATACAGAGTAAATCTCCCTCTACATCTTCCGTCACCAACTACCAGGACAGGTGCAGAACTGTGTTAGATTTAGAGTAAATCTCCCACTACACTGCCCCCATCAAACACTCCGTGGGGAAACACAGATCAGGGTTACTTATTGCGTGAATTTTCATGGACACTGTCACTGCCAAACTCTCCATGGACAGGGACATCCACGCATTTAGGTACAGAGTCAAGCTCCCTCTGAACTACACCGCAGAAACTCACAAAGGCGTTAGAAATGGGGTTGTGAACAGTACTCCTCGCTCTGCAATGACCTAACAAAATATCTGAGTCAGTTACAACTTGATGTTAGTTTCAGAGTAAAGCCCATTCTGAACAGTCCAGTCAAATGCTGATTCGCCAGATGCAGCTTTGCCTTGTTACTTAGTAAAACTCCATTCATACAGTCTATTCAACGAGTCACAGGGAAGTTATAACATCGAGTATTTAGAGAAAGACATAGGAGCATCAGTATGTCAATAAAATAATGCCTGATCTGGTAGTATCTCAGCTCCACTTCCTTTCTGCTGTCATAACCCTTGAATCGCTTGCATGACAAAAATCCCTTTCACTCAGCTTTGACGAAATTCCATGTCGAAGCCCCAGTGCTTTTTGGGGAACACTGCTGGAGCAATTGAAATATATATATTATCTTCGCCTCTATCTAACAATTGGTATCTCTTATTTCAAAAATATGTCCACTGGTTGCAGACTCCCCCTGTCGAGAAAACATCCCCTGTGAGGCCACTATTTCAAGTCCCCTCAGGATCATATATGATTCAATGAGATCACCTTTAATTCTCATAAACTCCATTGGGTATAGGTCCAATCTGTTCAATCCTTCTTCAAAAGATGAACCCTTCATCTCAGGAATGAGTCATGTCAAGCTCTCTGATCTGCTTCTACAGAAATTAAAAAGCTTCTTTCTTCTCCATAAATATTTGGAAATTGCACACAGAACTCCAGTGCCCACACTACCTACCAAGGCTTGTAAAGCTTCACTAAAGCTTCTCTACATTTATATTCCATTCCTACTGCAATATACACGAATGCTCAACTTCCCATGGGAAGGCAAAGGCGAACTTTATAAAGAATCAGACCCCCTCTACACTGCCTTCCTTGATGAAAGGAAGGTCATTTATAAAGCAGCTGCAAATGGTTGGGACGAGGACAAAATCCAGAGAAACTCCAGCAATTATGTCCTGGAGCTAAGTTGATTGCCCTCCAACAACCACAGCCAGCTTCCGTTATGCTAGGTATTGCTACAACCAGTGCGCAGTTTTCACCTGATTCCCATCGACTCCAATATTGGTCGGCTATTTGATACCACACTCGGACAAATGCGGCCTGGATGTGAAGGGTAATCGCGCTCACCTCACCTCTGGGGCTCAGTTTATTTTGACAAAGATTGAACCCAGACTTTGTGAGATCATGGCGGAACTCAAACCGGGCTTCAGGGAGCAATTTATTGTTAAGCAGGTATCAAATAGAGGGATATTCACTTTGTATGGAACCCGATGCTGCACAAGCGCTGAAAGTGTTCATGGGGTCTGTTTCGAGGGACATTTAGTCTATCTAACCCTGTGCTGGACCTGCCCTGATAGTGTTTGATGCAGCCTGTGTAGAGGGAGATTTTTTCTGGGCCTAACACTTATTTTGCACCTGCCCTGATAGTAATTCGTGGGAACCATGCAGAGTGAGATGTACTCACTACCTAACCATTCTAGATCCAATCCTGGCATTGGTTAATTTGACAGAAGACGGAACTTCACACTCCATTTAACGACAATTTGCATCTGAACTGGTAGTGTTTATAGTTATAGAATCATAGAATATTTATGGCTCAGAAAGAAGCCACTTGTCCAATTGTGTCTGGGCAGGCTGATAAACCAGCAAGAAATCCTAATCCCTCCTTTTAGAAGCTGGTCTGTAGTCCTGCAGGTTATATGTGCTCTGGGTGTCCCTGGGGAGCGCTCTGGGATTAGCTGTGTATCCCTGGCGAGTGTTTTGGGATTTGCTGTGTGTCCCTGGGGAGTGCTCTGGGATTAGCTGTGTGTCCCAGGGGAGTACTCTGGGATTAGATGTGTTTCCCTGGGGAGTGCTCTGGGATTATCTGTGTGTCCCTGCGGTGTGCTCTGGGATTAGCTGTGTGTCCCTGGGGGGTGCTCTGGGATTAGCTGTGTGTCCCTGAGGTGTGCTCTGGGATTAGCTATGTGTCCCTGGGTAGTGCTCTGGGATTAGCTGTGTGTCCCTGGGGAGTGCTCTGGGATTAGCTGTGTGTCCCTGTGGAGTGCTCTGGGATTAGCTATGTGTCCCTGTGGAGTGCTCTGAGATTAGCTGTGTGTCCCTTGGGGAGTGCCCTGGGATTAGCTGTGTGTCCTGGGGAGTGCTCTGGGATTAGCTGTGTGTCGCTGGGAAATGTGTTGGGATTTGTTCTGTGTCCCTAACGAGGGTGATGGCATCTCCTGGGGACCAGTAGGGACTATTTCTAAATTTGCTGGGTGCCCGGGAGCCTGTGCGTATTTTAATACAGATCCCGCCCCAAGGATTTGTGTTGGTATTTTCTGTGATTCTCTGGGGTGTGTGTCGGGATGATCTGCCAGCATCTGGGGAGTGTGTGGAGTATTGCTATGTGTCCCTGGGGAGTGTGTGCAGTATTGCTATGTGTCCCTGGGGAGTGTGTGCAGTATTGCTGTGTGTCCCTGGGGAGTGTGTGCAGTATTGCTATGTGTCCCTGGGGAGTGTGCGCAGTATTGCTGTGTGTCCCTGGGGAGTGTGTGCTGTATTGCTCTGTGTCCCTGGGGAGTGTTGCAAGTATTGCTGTGTGTCCCTGGGGAGTGTGTGCAGTATTGCTATGTGTCCCTGGGGAGTGTGTGGAGTATTGCTTTGTGTCCGTCGGGAGCGTGTGGAGTATTGCTGTGTGTCCCTGGGCAGTGTGTGGAGTATTGCTGTGTGCCCCTGGGGAGTTTGTGCAGTATTGCTGTGTGCCCGTGGGGACGGTGTGGAGTATTGCCGTGTGTCCCTGGGGAGTGTGTGGAGTATTGCTTTGTGTCCCTGGGGAGTGCGTGGAGTATTGCTTTGTGTCCCTGGGGAGTGCGTGGAGTATTGCTGTGGGTCTCTGGGGAGTGTGTGCAGTATTGTTTGTCCATGGGGAGCGTGTGGAGTATTGCTGTGGGTCCCTGGGGAGTGTGTGCAGTATTGTTGTTTGTCCGTGGGGAGCGTGTGGAGTATTGCTGTGTGTCCGTGGGCAGTGTGTGCAGTATTGTTGTTTGTCCGTGGGGAGCGTGTGGAGTATTGCTGTGGGTCCCTGGGGAGTGTGTGCAGTATTGTTTTGCCGTGAGGAGCGTGTGGAGTATCGCTGTGGGTCCCTGGGGAGTGTGTTCAGTATTTCAGTATTGTTCTTTGTCCGTGGGGAGTGTGTGCTGTATTGCTGTGGGTCCCTGGGGTGTGTGTGCAGTATTGTTGTTTTTCCATTGGGAGCGTGTGGAGTATTGCTGTGGGTCCGTGGGGAGTGTGTGCAGTATTGATGTGTGTCCCTGGCGAGTTACTGCAGTATTGTTGTCTGTCCCTGGCGGGTTAGTGCAATATTGCTGTGTGTCCCAGGAGTGTGTCAGGATTCGCTGTTTGTCACTGGTGAGTGTGTCAGGATTTGTTGCTGTTCCCTGGAGAGTGTGTCAGGAATTGCTGTGTGTCCCTGGGGAGTGTGTCGGGATTTGCTGTGTGTCCCAGGGGAGTGTGCTGGGATATGCTGTATGTCCCTGGAGAGTGTGTCGGGATTTGCTGTGTGTCCCTGGGGAGTGTGTTGGGATTTGCTGTGTGTCCCTGGTTAGTGTGTTGGGATTTGCTGCGGTTCCCTGGGGAGTGTGTCAAGAATTGCTGTGTGTCCCTGGGGAATGTGTCAGGAATTGCTGTGTTTCCCTGGGGAGTGTGTCGGGATTTGTTGCGGTTCCCTGGGGAGAGTGTCAGGAATTGCTGTGTGTCCCTGGGGAGTGTGTTGGGATTTGCTGCGGTTCCCTGGGGAGTGTGTCAGGAATTGCTGTGGGTCCCTGGGTAATGTGTCGGGATTTGCTGCAGTTCCCTGGGGAGTGTGTCAGGAATTGCTGTCTGTCCCTGGGGAGTGTGCTGGGATTTGCTGTGTGTCCCTGGGGAGTGTGTCGGGATTTGCTACAGTTCCCTGGGGAGTGTGTCAGGAATTGCTGTGTGTCCCTGGGGAGTGTGCTGGGATTTGCTGTGGTTCCCTGGGGAGTGTGTCAGGATTTGCTGCAGTTCCCTGGGGAGTGTGTCAAGAATTGCTGTGTGTCCCTGGGGAGTGTGTCGGGATTTGCTGAGTGTCCTGGGGAGTGTGTTGGGATTTGATGGAGGCCCCTCGGGAGGTGGCAGGGATCTGATGCGGGTCTTTGAGTAGTGTTCTGGGATTTGCTGTGGGTCACTGAGGAGAGTTTTAGGATTAACTGTGTCTCCCTGGGGTGTGTATTAGGATTAGGTTTGTGTCTCTGGAGATAGTGCTGGGATCTGTTGAGCATCCCTTGGGAGTGTGTTGGGGTTTGCTGTGTGTCCTTGGGGAGATTGCTGGGATTTGCTGTATGTTCCTTGGGAGTGTGTTTGGATTTGCTGTGTGTCCCTGGGGACTGTGCTGGGATTTGCTGTGTGTCCCTGGGGAGTGTGCTGGGATTTGCTGTGTGTCCCTGGGGAGTGTGCTGGGATTTGCTGTGTGTCCCTGGGCAGAGTGTGCAATGTTGCTGTGTGTCCCTGGGGAGTGTGTGCTGTATTGCTGTGTGTCCATGGGCAGTGTGCACAGCATTGCTGTGTATCCCTGGGGAGTGTGTGCAGTATTGCTGTGTGTCCCTGGGCAGTGTGTGGAGTATTGCTGTGTGTCCCTGGGGAGTGTATGCAGTATTGCTGTGTGTCCATGGGCAGTGTGTGCAGTATTGTTGTTTGTCCATGGGGAGAGTGTGGAGTATTGCTGTGTGTCCCTGGGGAGTGTGTGCAGTATTGCTGTGTGTCCCTGGGGAGTGTGTGCAGTATTGCTGTGTGTCCCTGGGGAGTGTGTGTAGTATTGCTGTGGGTCCCTGGTGAGTTACTACAGTACTGCTGTCTGTCCCTGGCGGGTTAGAGCAATATTGCTGTGTGTCCCTTGGGAGTGTGTCAGGATTTGCTGTTTGTCACTGGTGAATGTGTCAGGATTTGTTGCTGTTCCCTGGAGAGTGTGTCAGGAATTGCTGTGTGTCCCTGGGGAGTGTGTCGGGATTTGCCTTGTGTCCCTGGGTAGTGTGTTGGGATTTGCTGCGGTTCCCTGGGGAGTGCGTCAAGAATTGCTGTGTGTCCCTGGGAAGTGTGTCAGGAATTGCTGTGTGTCCCTGGGGAGTGTGTCAGGATTTGCTGCGGTTCCCTGGGGAGTGTGTCGTGATTTGCTGTGTGAACCTTGGTAGTGTGTTGGGATTTGCTGCGGTTCCTGGGAGAGTGTGCTGGGATTTGCTGTGTGTCCCTGTGGTGTGTGCTGGGATATGCTGTGTGTCCCTGGGGATTGTGCTGGGGTTTGCTGTTTGTTCCTGGGGAGTGTGCTGGGATTTGCTGTGTCTCCTGGGAGAGTGTGCTGGGATTTGCTGTGTGTCCCTGAGGAGTGTGCTGGGATTTGCTGTCTGTCCCTGGGGAGAGTGCCGGGATTTGCTGTGTGTCCCTGGGGAGTGTGCTGGGATTTGCTGCGTCTCCAGGGAGAGTGCTGGGATTTGCTCTGTGTCCCTGGGGAATGTGTTGGATGAGTTGAGTCTCCCTGGGCACTGTATTTGGAATTGCTGTGTGTCCCGGGGGAGTGTGCTGGGATTTGCTCTGTGTTCCTTGGGAGTGTGTTGGGATTTGCTGTCTGTCCCTGGGGAGAGTGCTGGGATTTGCTGTGTGTCCCTGGGGAGTGTGTTGGATGAGTTGTGTGTCCCTGGGGACTGTATTGGGATTTGCTGTGTGTCCCTGGCGAGTGTGGTGGGATCAACTGTGGATTCCTGGGTACTGTTTTGGAGTTAGGTATGTGTCCCCTGGCACTGTGTTGGGATTTGCTGCGTGTCCCTGGGGAGTGTGTCAGGATTTGCTGTGTGTCCCTGGGGAGTCTGTTGGGATTTGCTGTGTCCCCTGGGGAGTGTGCTGGATTTGCTGTATGTTCCTTGGGAGTGTGTTGGGATTTGCTCTGTGTCCCTTGGGTGTATGTTGGGATTTGCTGTGTATCCCTGGGCAGAGTGTGCAGTGTTGCTGTGTATCCCTGGGGAGTGTGTGCAGTATTGCTGTGTGTCCCTGGGCAGTGTGTGGAGTTATGCTGTGTTCCCTGGGGAGTGTGTGCTGTATTGCTGTGTGTCCGTGGGCAGTGTGTGCAGTATTGTTGTTTGTCCATGGGGAGCGTGTGGAGTATTGCTGTGGGTCCCTGGGGAGTGTGTGCAGTATTGCTGTGTGTCCCTGGGGATTGTGTGCAGTATTGCTGTGTGTCCCTGGGAGTGTGTGCAGTATTGCTTTGTGTCCGTGGGGAGCATGTGGAGTATTGCTGTGGGTCCCTGGCGAGTTACTACAGAATTGCTGTGTGTCCGTGGGGAGCATCTGGAGTATTGCTGTGGGTCCCTGGTGAGTTACTACAGTACTGCTGTCTGTCCCTGGCGAGTTAGAACAATATTGCTGTGTGTCCCTTGGGAGTGTGTCAGAATTGGTTGTTTGTCACTGGTGAATGTGTCAGGATTTGTTGCTGTTCCCTGGAGAGTATGTCAGGAATTGCTGTGTGTCCCTGGATAGTGTGTTGGGATTTGCTGCGGTTCCCTGGGGAGTGTGTCAAGAATTGCTGTGTGTCCCTGGGTAGTGTGTTTGGATTTGCTGCGGTTCCCTGGGGAGTATGTCAGGAATTGTTGTGTGTCTCTGGGGAGTGTGTCAGGAATTGCTGTGTGTCCCTGGGGAGTGTGTCAGGAATTGCTGTGTGTCCCTGGGGAGTGTGTCAGGAATTGCTGTGTGTCCCTGGGGAGTGTGTTGGGATTTGCTGTGTGTCCCTGGGGAGTGTGTCAGGAATTGATGTGTGTCCCTGGGGAGTGTGATGGGATTTGCTGTGTGTCCCTGGGGAGTGTGTCAGGAATTGCTGTGTCTCCCTGGGGAGTGTGTCAGGAATTGCTGTGTGTCCCTGGGGAGTGTTCTGGGATTTGCTGTGGGTCCCTGAGGAGAGTTTTAGGATTAACTGTGTGTCCCTGGGGTGCGTATTAGGATTAGGTTTGTATCTCTGGAGATAGTGCTGGGATCTGTTGAGCGTCCCTTGGGAGTGTATTGGGGTTTGCTGTGTGTCCCTGGGGAGTGTGTCAGGTATTGCTGTGTGTCCCTGGGGAGTGTGTCAGGAATTTCTGTGTGTCTCTGGGGAGTGTGTTGGGATTTGCTGTGGTTCCCTGGGGAGTGTGCTGGGATTTGCTGTGTGTTCCTGGGGAGTGTGTCAGGAATTGCTGTGTGTCCCTGGGGAGTGTATCAGGAATTGCTGTGTGTCCCTGGGGAGTGTTATGGGGTTTGCTGTGGGTCCCTGAGGAGAGTTTTAGGATTAACTGTGTGTCCCTGGGATGTGTATTAGGATTAGGTTTGTATCTCTGGAGATAGTGCTGGGATCTGTTGAGCATCCCTTGGGAGTGTATTGGGGTTTGCTGTGTGTCCCTGGGGAGATTGCAGGGATTTGCTGTGTGTCCCTGTGGTGTGTGCTGTGACTTGCTGTGTCTCCTGGGAGAGTGCTGGGATTTGCTGTGTGTCCCTGTAGTGTGTGCTGGGATTTGCTGCATCTCCTGGGAGAGTGCTGGGATTTGCTGCATCTCCTGGGAGAGTGCTGGGATTTGCTGCGTGTTCCTGGGGAGAGTGCTGGGATTTTCTGTGTGTCCCTGGGGAGTGTGCTGGGATTTGCTGTGTGTCTCTGGGGAGTGTGCTGGGATTTGCTGTGTGTCCCTGGGGAGAGTGCTGGGATTTGCTGTCTGTCCCTGGGGAGAGTGCTGGGATTTGCTGCGTGTCCCTGGGGAGAGTGCTGGGATTTGCTGCATGTCCCTGGGGTGTGTGTTGGGATTTGCTGTGTGCCTCTGGAGAGAGTGCTGGGATTTGCTGTGTCTCCCTGGGCGGTGTGTTGGGATGAGTTGTGTGTCCCTGGGGACTGTATTGGGATTTGCTGTGTGTCCCTGGTGAGTGTGCTGGGATTTGCTGCGGATTCCTGGGTACTGTTTTGGAGTTAGGTATGTGTCCCCGGGCACTGTGTTGGGATTTGCAGTGTCTCCCTGGTGAGAGTGTCAGGAATTGCTGTGTGTCCCTGGGGAGTGTGTCAGGAATTGCTGTGTGTCCCTGGGGAGTGTATGGGGATTTGCTGTGTGTCCCTGGGGAGTGTGTCAGGATTTGCTGTGTGTCCCTGGGGAGTGTATTGGGATTTGCTGTGTGTCCCTGGGGAGTGTGTCATGATTTGCTGTGTGTCCCTGGGTAGCGTGTTGGGATTTGCTGCGGTTCCCTGGGGAGTGTGTCGGGATTTGCTGTGTGTCCCTGGGGAGTGTGTTGGGATTTGCTGCGGTTCCCTGGGGAGTGTGTCAGGAATTGCTGTGTGTCCCTGGGGAGTGTGTCAGGAATTGCTGTGTGTCCCTGGGGAGTGTGTCAGGTATTGCTGTGTGTCCCTGGGGAGTGTGTCAGGTATTGCTGTGTGTCCCTGGGGAGTGTATCAGGAAGTGCTGTGTGTCCCTGGGGAGTGTGTCAGGAATTGCTGTGTGTCCTTGGGGAGTGTGTTGGGATTTGCTGCCGGCCCCTCGGGAGTTGGCAGGGATCTGATGCGGGTCCCTGGGTAGTGTTCTGGGATTTGCTGTGGGTCCCTGAGGAGAGTTTTAGAATTAACTGTGTGTCCCTGGGGTGAGTATTAGGATTAGGTTTGTGTCTCTGAAGATAGTGCTGGGATCTGTTGAGCATCCCTTGGGAGTGTGTTGGGGTTTGCTGTGTGTCCCTGGGGAGCGTGCAGAGATTTGCTGTCTGTCCCTGCGGAGTGTGCTGGGATTTGCTGTGACTCCTGGGAGAGTGCTGGGATTTGCTGCGTGTCCCTGGGGAGTGTGTTGGATTAGTTGTGTGTCCCTGGGGAGTGTGTTGGGATTTGCTGTGTGTCCCTGGCGAGTGTGCTGGGATCTACTGTGGATTCCTCGGTATTGTTTTGGGGTTAGATATGTGTCTTCGGGCACTGTGTTGGGATTTGCTGTGTCTCATTGGGGAGTGTGCTAGGATTTGCTCTGTGTCCCTTGGGTGTGTTTTGGGATTTTCTGTGTGTCCCTGGGCAGAATGTGGAGTATTGCTGTGTGTCCCTGGGGAGTGTGTGGAGTATTGCTGTGTGTCCCTGGGGAGTGTGTGGATTATTGCTGTGTGTCCCTGGGGAGTGTGTGCAATTTTGCTGTGTGTCCCTGGGGTGTGTGTCGGGATTTGTTGCTGTTCCCTGGGGTGTGTGTCGGGATTTGCTGTTTGTTCCTGGGGCGTGTGTCAGGATTTGTTGCTGTTCCCTGGGGTGTGTGTCGTGATTTGCTGTGTGTCTCTGGGGAGTGTATTTGCATTTGCTTTGGGTCCCTGGGGTGTGTGTGCCGTGATATCTTATGTGTCACTGGGGTTGGTTATGTGTTTGTTGAAGGTGCCTGGGGAGTATATTTTGAATTTCCAGGATGCCCCTGGCGAGTGTCTCCATGTTTCCCAGAGGACCCTGGGGAGTTGGGATTTCCTTTTGTTCTCTCCGGACTGTCTCCGTACTTCTGTGTGACACTGGAGAGTCTGTCTGTACTTCCTGGGGGAATTTGTGGAGCCTGTCGATATTTCATGTGTCTCACTGGGGAGTGTGTCGTGTGTTGGGAATTTCTCTGGACCCCTGTGGAGTGAATCCATATTTCCCTGGGGTGGAGGGTCCCTGTGGAATTTGTCCACATTTGCAGCATGAGCCTGGGGAATGCGTAGGGATTCACTTTGGACTCAGTGGAGTGTTTGGGATTTGCAATAGTCCCCGTGGAGTATTTCAGGATTTGCAGGCCGTCCCGGTGGAGTGTATCGGGATTTGCTTGACTCCCTGGTCAGTCTGCCTTTATTTACTGCCGGCCCCTGGGGACTGAGTCGGGATTCAGCAGATGAATGAAAGATGACATCAGCTTCTCTATCAATTAAAATATCTCAGTAATAACCTGTTCACTGAAGCTCAGTTGGTTCTGCCAGCGCCATTCTGCTCCTGAAGCCATTATACCCCTGGTTTAAATGTGGATACAAGCGGTGAACTCAGAATGTGAGGTGAGAGGCATCTGCCGGGGCATCAGGACAGCCTTTTACTGAATATGGAATGAAGCAGCACAGGCAACTCCAGAGTCAATGGAATAAGAGGGAAAAATATGCACTGGTTTGAGTCATACCTAACACAATGGAATATCGTTGTGGTTGTTGGGTTCAATCATCTCAGTCCCAGGTCTTATCTGCAGCAGTTCCTCACGTTAGTGTCCTGGGCCCGAACATCTTCTGTTGGTTCTTCAGTGTCCTTCCCTCCATTATGATGGCAGAAGTGAGGATGTTCACTGATTGCTCAACTTTCTATAGCGATTGGGGTCCCACAGATACTGACGCAGTCCGTGCTGATATGCAACAAGACCTGAACAACATTCAAGGTTGAACTGATAATTGACAGGTAATGCTCATTCCACACAATTTCAAGGCAAACCACCATCTCCAAAAAGGGAAAATTCAACGCTTTCCAGTTGACATTTAATGAAAATACCATCAGTGAACTCGGCACCCTCAACATCCTGGGGGTAACCATTGACCTGGAAATGAACTGGACCAGCCATATAAATATTGTGGCTGAATGTGCAGGACAGAGGCTGGGAATTCTGCAGAGAGTTACTCACCTTTATCAAACACTCCCAGGTCAGGTACAGCAAAGTGTCAGATTCAGAGTAATGCCCAAACTACACTGTCCAGAGCTGACAATCTCAGGTACATTATGATCTTTATTAGAGCGTAAAGTTCCCTCGACACTTCTTCTACATAGTCCCATGGCGCACTCTCAGTACAGTGCAATAACTAGTTTAATTTCTTATTTTATTCCTCCATGGGATATGGGCTTCGCTGACTAGGTCAGCATTTCTTACCCATCCCTTGTTGCCCTTGAGAAGTTAGTGGTGAGCTGCCTTCTTGAACCACTGCAGTCCAGTGGTGTCTGTGCACCTACAGTGCTGTTAGGGAGGGAGGTCCAGGATATTGACATAGTGACAGTAAGGAACGGTGATATTTTTGCAAGTCAGGTTGGTGAGTGACTTGGAGGGGAACTTCCAGGTGGAGATGTCCCCACCTAACAGCTATCATTGTCCTTCTAGATGGGAGTGGCCATGGGGTTTGGAATGAGTTGTCGAAGCTGCTTGGTGAATTCCTGCAGTGCATCTTGTAGATGGCACACACTGCTGCTAATGTATGCTAGTGGTGGACAGAGTGAATGTTTGTGTTTTTAATACCAATCAAGTGGGCTGATTTCTCCAACTTCTTCATTGTTGTGTGAGCTGCATTTATTCACACAATTGGGGAGTGTTCCATCGCACTCCTGACATGTGCCTTGTAGATGGTGGACAGGCTTTAGGGAGTCAGGAGGTCAGCAGAGTTCTGAGCCTCTGACCTGCTACTTTAGCCACAGTATTTATATGGCTAGCCAGATCAGTTCAATAACTTATCTCATGTATGCGCTTGAAATATTTTCTTTAGTTTAATAATTTAGTTTTTTTTTTACATCCCTAAAGTTGTCAGTGGAATATTCATTTCTGAATTTAGTGCACACATCTTATCATGACATTTAAACATTGCAAAACCATTGCGATAGTGTGGCCACTGTTCCCTTGTGGAACACGCCTAGCACATGTCATCTGCCACTCATAGCACAGGCATCCGGCAATGGCTGTCTCCAACAAGAGAGAATATATCCATCATCCCTTGACATTCAATGGCATAACAAGCGGTGAATCCCCCAGTTACAACATCCTAGGGTTACCAATAACTAGAAACTGACCTGGAAGAACAATACACATTTTGTGGCTAGAGGATCAGGTCAGGGGCCAGGAATCATGCGGTGAGTAACTCATTTCCAATCTGCTCAAAGAATTTCCACCATATACAAGGCGCAAGTCAAGAGTGTGATAGAACACTCTGCATTTGCCTGGATGAGTGCAGATCCAACAACACTCATGTAGCTCAAAACCATCCAGGAAATAGCAGCTGGCTTGATTGGAACCCCATCCCAAACGTTCATTCTCTCCACCATTGATGCACATTAGCAGCAGCGTGTAACATCTACAAGATTTAGTGCAGGGATTCACCAAGGCTGCTTAAACCCACGGCTGCCACAACCTGGAAAGGCAAGTGCAGCAGTTAGGTGGGAACACCAACCCCTGGATGTGTCCCTACAAGTCACTCACCATCTTGAATTTGAACGTTCTCGCTCTTCCTTCATGGTCATTGCGACAGAATCCTTGAATTCTGTTCCTAACAGCATTGTGTGTGTATCAACACCATGGGGATGCAGCGGTTCAAGATGGTAGCTCACCAGCACCATCTCACCGGCAACAAGAGAGAGACAATAAATGAAAACCTAGCCAGTGAAGCCCCCATCCCATAACTGATTTTGAAAATAAATCCTCAGCATGTATAGTGACAGCAGGCAGTGACATACCATAACATTCACCACAGAAGGGGATGCCATCCTCATGTTAATCTCAGGAAAATGGACTCAGTAAAACTGAAATACACTAACTTACACAACAAAGAATGGAGAGTTATTGAAAACTGAGTCCTTCACCTCCAGATGATAATCCCAAAGCAAATCTTCCCCACCAAAATATGGACTGAAATTCTAGGATTTCGTGAGTGTAGAGGGAGATTCATTTAATATCGAATACCGTGCTGTTCTGACCTGAGAATGTTTGATATTGGCATTGCAGAAGGGGCTTTACTCTCTCTCTAACCCTGTGGTGTATCTGACCTGGGAGTGTTTGATGAGGACAGTGTAGAGGGTGCGTTCCTCTGTATATAACTCAATGTTTTAACTGCCCTGGGACTGTTTTCTGGGAACAGTGTCGGTGGAGATTCTCTCTGCATCTGACCCCATGTTCTGCTTGTCATGTGACTATTGTTGGAACAGTTTAGACTGAGCTTTATTCGGTGCCTAATCCATTTGGATCCTATGCTGCCATTGGTTAATGAGACAGTGTAGATGGAACTTTATAACTAAACACAAGCTGTATCTGAATTGGGAGTGTTTAGAGTTATAGAAACATAGAAAGTTTACAACACAGAAAGATGCTACTAGTCCTATCGTGCTTGTCCCGGCCAATAACCGATCAACCAAGCCTAATCAAACTTTGTAGAATTTGATCTGTAACCCTGCAGGATATGGCTCTGGAGATGAACGTTTAGAGACGTTCAAAATGATTTAAGAGTTTCTTCATCTTCTGCCACTTTGGGGCAGTCAGTCTCAGGCCCATGAGAATGCTTTCTCACCTCCCTATAATCTTACTACCAATCACTTTAAATTGCTGCCCGCTCGTCACTGACCTCTCAGTTTAGCTAAATAGGCCTTTCATATCCACACTATCCAGGCCCCTCACAATTCAGTACATCTCAAACAAATCTCCCCTCAGCCTCCTCTGTTCCATGGAGGACAGAACCAGATTGTCCAACCTTTCCTCCCAGCTGTAACTTTCTAGCCCTGGCAACATCCTCGTAAATCTCCTCTGTGCTCCCTCTAGAGCAATTAGATCCTTTCTGGAAATGAGGTGAGCAGAACTGCATGGAAGAACTCAAGTTCTTGCCTAACTAACATGTTATATAATCACCGCATAAGATGCTGCTGTAATATTCCATATCTAGTCTAATGAAGGAAAGGATTCCATGTGGCTTCTTAACCACTTTATTCAGCTCTGCTGCTACATTTAGCAGTCAGGGAGCGTTGAATCCACGGTCCTTCATTTCCTCCTGTTAATTTTATAATCCATTACTTTGTTTTATATTCCGACCTGCATTAACTCCACTTCTCCAGGTTAAATGCAGCTTGCTGTGGACAGTGTAGAGGAAGCTTTCCGCTGTATATACGACAGTGCAGCGCTTGCCCTATTTGTGTTTCATGGGTCACTGTAGAGGAACATTCAGTGTGTATGGCTCTATGCTGTACCTGTCATGTAAGTGTTTGATTTGGACTGTGAGGAAGGAGTTTCACTGTGTGTGTACCCACATCCTGTAACTAGACAGGGACTGTTTCCCCATCCACCACTACTAACCTCCGTCTGGCTGAACGTGTTCTCACACTGAACAATTTCTCCTTTAACTCCTCTCACTTCCTCCAAATAAAAGGTGTGGCTATGGGTACCCGCATGGGCCCCAGCTATGCCTGTCTCTTTATGGGGTAGGTGGAACATTCCTTGTTCCAGTCCTACACCGGCCCCCTCCCACAACTCTTTCTCCAGTACATCGATGATTACTTCGGTGCTGCTTCATGCTCTCGTCGGGACTTGGAAAAATGTATTAATTTTTTTTCCAATCTCCACTCCATCATTTTCACATGGTCCATCTCTGACACATCCCTTCCCTTCCTTGACATCTGTCTCAAACTCTGGTGATACACTGTCCACCAATATCCATTCCAAGCCTACCGTCTCCCACAGCTACCTCGACTACAGCTCCTCACACCCCGCTTCCTGTAAGGACTCCATCCCATTCTCTCAGTTCTTTCACCTCCGTTGCATCTGTTCTGATGATGCCTCTTTCAAAAACAGTTCCTCTGACATGTCCTCCATCTTCCTTAACCAAGGTTTTCCACCCACGGTGGTTGAGAGGGCCCTCAACTCTGTCCGGCCCATTTCCCACCCATCCGCCCTCATGCCTTCTCCTCCCTCCCAGAAACATGATAGGGTCCCCCTTGTCCTCACTTATCACCCCACCAGCCTCCGCATTCAAAGGATCATCCTCCGCCATTTCCGCCAACTCCAGCATGATGCCACCACCAAACACATCTTCCCTTCGCCCCCCGCCTGCAGCATTCCGCAGGGATCGTTCCCTCCGGGACACCCTGGTTCACTCCTCCATCACCCCCTGCTCCTCAACCCCCACCTATGGCACCTCCCCATGCCCATGCAAAAGGCGTAACACCTGCCCCTTCACTTCCTCTTTCCTCCCCATCCAAGGGCCCAAAGACTCCTTTCAAGTGAAGCAGCATTTCACTTGCATTTCCCCCAACTTAGTCTACTGTATTCGTTGCTCCCAATGCGGTCTCCTCTACATTGGAGAGACCAAACGTAAACTGGGCGACCGCTTTGCAGAACACCTGCGGTCTGTCCGCAAGAATGACCCAAACCTCCCTGTCACTTGCCATTTTAACACTGCACCCTGCTCTCTTGCCCACATGTCTGTCCTTGGCCTGCTGCATTGTTCCAGGGAAGCCCAACACAAACTGGAGGAGCAGCACCTCATCTTCCTACTAGGCACTTTACAGCCTTCCGGACTGAATATTGAATTCAACAACTTTAGGTATTGAGCTCCCTCCTCCATCCCCACCCCCTTTCTGTTTCTCCCCCCTTCCTTTGTTTTTTTTTCCCAATAATTTATATTGATTTTTCTTTTCCCAACCTAGTTCCATTATTTTAAAATCTTTTATGCCCCCCACCCCCACTAGAGCTATACCTTGAGTGCCCTACCATCCATTCTTAATTAGCACATTCGTTTAGATAATGTCACCAACTTCAACACCTATGTGTTCTTTTGTTCCTTTGTCTGTGACATCTTTTGAAGATCTGCTCCTATCACTGCTTGCTTGTCCCTATAACCACACCACCCCCCTCCACTTCTCTCCCTGCACCCCCACCCCACCCCACCCCCCACATTAAACCAGCTTATATTTCACCCCCCTCATTGTAAAGTAAAAAAGGGTAGCAGATAGATGGGAACACCACCACCTGGAAGTTCCTATCCAAGTCACTCACCATCCTGACATTGGGTTAAAACACACATATATCAATCTGCAATGCAGCTCTGGTTTACCCACTCACCTTCACTGTTACATACCCTCTGCTAGATGCTCTCTGAATTACACACACTCACCTTTACTGTTACATGCCTTCTTCTGGATGCTCTCTGAATTACACACACTCACCTTTACTGTCTCGTACCCTCTGCTGGATGTTCTCTGAGTTACACACACCCACCTTTCCTGATTTACCTTCTGCTGGATGCTCTCTGAATTACACACACTCACCTTTACTGTCTCATACCCTCTGCTGGATGTTCTCTGAATTGCACACATTCGCCTTCATTGATCTACCCTCTGCTGGATGTTCTCTGAGATACACTCACTCACCTTTACTGATCTACCCTCTGATGGATGCTCTCTGAATTACACACACTCACCTTTACTATTACGTACCCTCTGCTGGATGTTTATTTTTTCACTCAGAGGGCCGTGAGTCTTGGAACTCTTCCTCAAAAGGCAGTGGATGCAGTGTATTAGAATATTATTTATTTTTCATACAGAGGTAGATAGGCTCTTGACAAGCAAGGTATTGAAACGTTTATCGGGGGTAAGTGGGATTGTGGAGCTGAGGCTACAAATAGATCAACCATGTTCTCATTGAATTCCGAGGGGCCGAGTGGCCTACTCCTGCTCCTAATTCCTATGTTCAAATGTCTCATTCTATCTCGGCCTCTCTATCTCTCCCGCCTTTCGCACTCCTCCTGTCTTCCACCCTCAATCTCTCCCCCCAGACGTTTTCCCCTAATCTCTGCCCCTCAGTTTATTCAGCACAGTCTACTTAGAATAACAGATACTCAGGTGTGGGTAACAGACTAGAATCTGATCGAGGGGTTCAGGGGATTTATATATAGAATAACAGATACCCAGGAGTGAGTTACAGACTGGAATCTAATCGAGGGGTTCAGGGTGGTTTAGATATAGAATAACAGATACCCGGAAGTGAGTTACAGACTGGAATCTAATTGAGGGGTTCAGTGGGGTTTATATATAGAATAACAGATACCCGGGAATGAATTACAGACTGGAATCCCAATCGAGGGGTTCGGGGTGATTGATATATAGAATAACAGATACCCGGGAATGAGTTACAGACTGGACGCTAATCGAGTATTTCGGGGTGGATTTTATAAAGAATAAATGATACACAGGAGTGTGTTACAGACTGGAATCTAATCGAGGGGATTGGAGTGGTTTATATATAGAATAACAGATGCCTGGGAGTGAGTTACAGACTGGAATCTAATTGAGGGGTTCAGGGTGCTTTATATATTGAATAACAGATACCCGGGAGTGAGTTACAGACTGGAATCTAATCGAGGGGTTCGGGGTGGTTTATATATAGAATAACAGATACGCAGGAGAGAGTTCCAGACTGGAAGCTAATTGAGGGGTTTGGGGTGGTATCTATAAAGAATAACAGATACCCAGGAGTGAGTTAGAGACTGGAATCTAATCGAGGCATTCGGGGTGGTTTATATCTAGAATAACAGATACCCGGGAGTGAGTTACAGACTGGAATCTAATCAAGGGGATCGGGGTTGTTTATGTATAGAATAACAGAAACCCATTATTGAGTTACAGACTGGAATCTAATCGAGGCATTCGGGGTGGTTTGTATAGAGAATAACGGATACCCGGGAGTGAGTTACAGACTGGAATCTAATCGAGGGGTTCGGGGTAGTTTTTATAAAGAATAACAGATACCCGGGAATGAGTTAAAAACTGGAATCTAATCGAGGGGATCGGGGTGGTTTATATATAGAATAACAGGTACCCAGGAGTGAGTTACAGACTGGAATCTAATCGAGTGGTTCGGGGTGGTTTATGTATAGAATAACAGATACCCGGGAGTGAGTTACAGACTGGAATCTATTTGAGGGGTCCTGGGTGGTTTATATAAAGAATAACAGATACCCGGGAGTGAGTTACAGACTGGAATCTAATCGAGGGGTTCGGGGTGGTTTATATAATTAATAACATATACCTAGGAGTGAGTTAGAGACTGGAATCTAATCGAGGCATTCGGGGTGGTTTATATCTAGAATAACAGATACCCGGGCGTGAGATACAGACTGGAATCTAATCGAGGGGTTCGGGGTTGTTTATATATAGAATAACAGAAACCCGTTATTGAGTTACAGACTGGAATCTAATTGAGGCATTCGGGGTGGTTTATATAGAGAATAACAGATACCCGGGAGTGAGTTACAGACTGGAATCTAATTGAGGGGTCCGGGGTGGTTTATATAAAGAATAACAGATAACCGGGAGTGAGTTACAGACTGGAATCTAATCGAGGGGTTCGGGGTGGTTTATATAAATAATAGCATATAGCCGGGAGTGAGTTACAGACTGGAATCTAATCGAGGGGTTCGGGGTTGTTTATATATAGAATAACAGATACACGTTAGTGAGTTACAGACTGGAATCTAATCGAGGGGTTTTGGGTGGTTTATGTATAGAATAACAGACACCCGGGATGAGCTACAGACCAGAATTAATCGAGGGGTTTGGGGTGGTTTATAAATAGAATAACAGATACCCGGGCGTGAGTTACAGACTGGAATCTAATCGAGGGGTTCGGGGTGGTTTATGTATAGAATAACAGACACCCAGGAGTATCCGCCTGACAGATTTGCCTGCTTGGTCCTGGCCGTTTTCTGAATAGTATTTCTGAAATTGAAAAATATACTTTATTCATAAAATATCTGAAAGAACATGACAAAAAAATTCTAAATCGTCTTCATAAAAAGTGCAATCAGATTCTACATTTGCACACGGGTCACAAAGTGCTTCAACACAATTAATGAATATTACACTCATTTCAACATGGTCATTATAGACAATCAGGCTGTGCAATGCTACTGGAGTTATCAACATACATCATTTTGAACCTGAGGTGCTTCAGTACAATTAGAATAGAATTACTATTCAATGCAAGCATTCATTGTGAGCCCTAGAGCCCGAGTGGTCCATATCTTTCCCAATCTCTCACTGAGAACAGATTTAAAAAAAAATATATAAATATACTTTATTTTTAAAATATCAGGGAGAAATTTAAAAAATACTCCTAAATCGAAATCACAGAAAGTGCAGTCGGTTTAACTTTTACACATGGATCATGAGGTGTTTCAATACAATCAAAGAATATTACACTCTTTTCAATATGGTCATTACAGACAGTCAGGCTGTGCAATGACATTGGAGTTAGCAACATACATTTTCTGAAGAGTTGTCAGCACAATCTGTAACACAGGAACTGTTAATACCGAGTCTGCTGCACGCCCGCCGTTTAATACTCTGTCAGGGCCCATCCCAAGCAGGAATTGGTTGGAACCAGGTATGTTTAAACCAAACTCTGACCATGAAGTGAAACACGGGAAACTATAGGCTGCCATTGGCTGATCTTTAGTTAGACAATTTCCAAAGCTGCAGGAACCAACTGTTTCACTAAAATGCAATTTGCTTTTATTTTTTATTTAACATAACCATCATGAGAAAGATTCAACAAGGCGGTGACAAATCGCCTTCATTCGCAGCTTTCTGAATTCAATTGAAAGGAGATCTATTCTGCTCCACCTCTCCCTCCCCACTTTAATCAACAGCATGAAACCCATCACATTTCTACCTCTCCCTGGTTCTGAAGAAGAGTCATATTGGCCTCGAAGAGTTAACGCTGTTTTTTTCCTCCCCACAGAAGCTGCCAAAGCTGCTGAGCTTTTCCAGCATTTCCTGTTTCTAATCCCAATAATTCCATTCCGATTTCAGTCTGCAGTTCACGGAAAATCATAATTATTATTGATAAGGATCAAACGTGAGTAAAATTTTAAGTAAAGCTGGAACATATTTTTATTTGAATTGCACCCGTGTACATTTGAAACTAAAAATATATTTAGATGAGTACTTGAAACGCCACAGCTTACAGGGGAACTTTAAGTGGGCATTTCACCGGGCTAATTGCTGGAAAATAGGATTAGAATAGATAGGTACTTAATGGCTGGCAAGGGAACGAAAGGGTATTTCTGTGCTGTTTAACTCTAAAATGCCCAAAAGCTGCATTGTCCGATTGACTGGTTTGAAGGTGAAAGATTGCGATGGCTGGGGATTGAACCCAATTCAACTGCTTGGGAAGCAGCCATGCTTACCATTACACCACCATCGCTGACTATGACAGGATTGCAGAGAATCACTCTGAATTTTGGTACTGAACCAGTTTCTGTTTTTCTTCAACCATTGGCAACAAATTTGTAATGCACACAGCACCTGATAAGAGAGTTAGCTGAAACCGATTTTATTTGATGGACTTTCCTGAAGTTCACATCAACCATTAAGTAGAGTTAAACCATAATTGGAATTATAGTTCACAAGATTCAGCACTAATTCTTTTACTTCCCCACTCACTGATGAATAACACATGTCCCATTCTGTAACTTTTATACAGACAGGCCAAGATTCACAGGCATATTAGGGAGCAGAAGACGCACATTCTGTTTGGACCTCTGGGTTAAAGGAATAATAACACATGTTCCATCGTATAGCAGCTTTTCACATGCCTTACATTCCAGGGGCAAAAAGTTCAAAAGTAAGGAAAATGTGATGAACCTGTGTGAAACGCTCTTTGGAACTCAGCTGTGGCATGGTGCTCGGTGTCAGGAAGATATAATAATTCTCATAACATTACTAGAATTTGTTGTAAAATACAGTAACCATGTGATGTGTATATGTAACTACATATGACTGTGTGATTTATTTAAATTAGAGGCAGCTAGCCTGGGTGCTTTGATCTAAGAAGAGAGGTTAGGTTTGAAATGTAAATTAGATAAACATGGGAGTGTTTAGAAATATAGGCCTCAAGGGGGCACTTGCATTTTGTAATAAACCATTCCAGATTGTTTTCAAAGTGAAGTGGGGGGGGTGGGGGGGGGGGGGTCGGGGGCGGGAGGTGGTGGTGGTGGGGGGAGGGTGGCAGGGTTGGTGGCGATGGTGAAAAGTGTCACCTATCGTGGTGAAGTTTAGAAATAGTGTTTTTCTTTCCCCAAAGATTATTCATAAATCTTAGTGCTATGAGAAGTGTTTTATTATTAGGGAGATAAAGCCCAAAATATAGTGATGCAATGGACATTTGCATTTAAAGATGAAGATATGCATAAAGAATGATAAAGGGCTGTGTGTAAGGGAAAGCATTTTCAAGATCTTACAAGTGTGTGAAAATGCCATCAGCATCTCTCCCTCAAGCTACTGTCTTCAAAGGGCTGAAGTTAAGAAAATCAATCGGAAGTCGACGTGCTCAGTGTCCAAGGTTCCTTTGCCTGGCTCTTTTATAATCTCTCTGTCTTACTCTTGCCTTGATGAATGTGCAACTGGGAGTTAGGTTGAGTCAGCGATTTGGAAGTTATCATATTATAATTTGTAAATCTATGCATGTGTTTACACCTTCTTCCATTTCTTCCATTAATAAAAGTTTAATCAAGCTTCGTAAAATTCTATAAAAATGTAAGGTCTTGTTACCACTGAATTCAGGGCACGCATTCAAAATTTATACAACTTGCAGAACAATTTGTGGCAGTTGTTTCAAATTTCTCATTTGGGATTAAACAACTCAGCATTCACCATCAGCTGTGCGATAACATAGCTGGGAGCTCTTTGTGGGATATATTTGAAGTTCCTTGATTTTTTTGTAGTTGGTGAATCTTAAGGTTACGAGTACCAGAAGCTTTTGAAGTCAGGAGTTGGGGTGAGGTATTTTGTAGTGGTGAGACTGCAATATGGCTTTTGCAGTTGTTGAGACTTGTTTGGGAGTTGAAGCTATGACTTTGGCTGGCTTACAAAAAGTAACTAAAGACAAGTCACTGGAATTGGCAGAGAGATTACAATTGGGGCTACCTGCAGTGGGTGAGAAAGCAGATATGATTGAAGGCCTAGCACAGCATTAAAAAATCGAAGTTATACCTGACACTAGTAAGTCACAGCTGGAGGTCGTGAGATTTCAGTTAGAAATGAAGAGGCTGGAATTTGAACAAGCAAAGGGACTGAGAAAGCTTGAATTGGAGGCAAATGAACTTGGAAAGAATTGGAACTGTTCAATCAGAGAGGGTTACCCATGAGGGACATGTAGCCCGCCAATGGATATCTGACCGATTGAGTGCTTCTCACCATTGAATGAAATGAAGAATTGGAGTGAAGGGATACTTCAGCACATTCTTCAACTGCTGTCTGAACTGACTCTGTGTCAAGGCGTAAATCCCAGTGTTAGTGCAGCAGCTCAGGAGCTGCAGCATGAAGCCCAATTCCATTACAAAATCATCCAAAGAAACAGAATCAAACCCCAAATCCCACATCCGGGCCCATATAGAAAACACCATTAAGGTTGACCATAACAGGATGAAATTGGCTGAGATCACAAACAGTAAAATGATAGATTTCCTTCTACTCTCCATCTCAGGGTCTCTGGGAGTCTCCCCACTGCTGTGAGCCCGGAGTCTCCTGCGGGGTCTGCTGCTCATTAAAATGTGTCTGAAGGTGAGAACATTGAGCAGCAGAATCAGGACAAATGGGACACCCGGGGTTAGAAGGTGGTGGAGGACTCGATTGTTCTCCAAAACGGGGAGAATAGAACATCCAATCTGACAGTACAAAACCAGGGGTAGTTCATCAGCAAATACCGACTTGTGAACATGAAATACCAGAAAGTGTTCTTTGCACAGGACCACGCAGTCACGGTTCCCAGAACCACAGCTGCCTTTCTCTGGCTGCAATATTTAGTTTTCAGCTCCGGGCAACAAATGGCCACAAATCGATCGAAGGTGAAAGTGACAGTGAACCAGACAGAACAGTCAGTGGCTGCATAAAGCAGGACAGCATGGATATTACACATGGGAATGGAATACATGAAAGAAAAAATAAAAGCAATCGGAATGTGTCCCAATATCAGGTCCAGAATAACGACCAGTAGATCCGCTGCTCCCATGGCCACCAGGTACCAAGTGACACATTTGGTCAGACCACAGTTGTTGGACATCAGTATCTCAATCGTGATTAGGTTCACTGTAAGGAACGTAATGAAGAAATTCAATAATTATTCAACCAGATGATGATGTTACCAATTTGATTGTGGATTTGTTGATATTTTCAAATGTGTGACTGCATCCAGTGATGCATTGCATCAATTTATCTGAAAGAGCATGCGAGAAGTCTCTGGATACAGTGGAAGGAAGCAAAGATTCAATAACAAACACTGGTTGTGAAGAAAAGGGAAGGGTGTGTGACAGGGTAATCATACCTAATAATGGGACCAAAAGCTGACTTGCAGTGACAGGATAACGGCAGCACTCAGGGAGGACATGGGAGAAGTCATTAGTGACGGGGAGCGGAGGATGAAACTAAAGGTGGCCCGTGCGTTACAGACAGGGGAGAGATTTGGAACAATTTCTCATTTTTCCCTCTTCTCCACTGACTGCCGCAAGATATATTTCTGAGGAGGACATTCTAACCACTCCAATGTTGGTGTTGTTGAAATATAGTCATAAAATAACTTTTACTGCAATTTTAAAATTCAAATTAAAGGAAAAGGAGATATTCATTCAAAAATAAGGGAGCCAAAAACTCTTAGTCCAAAAACAAACTGACAGACGCATCATAAAACGTATTATTTTTAGTTGTAATATGCACTTTGGTTAGTTGAAGTTTGCAACAGAAGCTGATCACTTTTCTACAGTCCTTTAGGTGTTGGCTGAAAGCTATCCAGGCCCGAAGGATTGTCTCCCGTGTCTAGAAGACTAATAATTTCAGTTACAGATTGCTTAAAAAGGTCAGTAATACAATGTCAGTTATCAATTATTTTCATATTTATTAACACTCTCCCTGCCCTGTCACCATGATGCCAGGTTCCCAGTTAATATTCCTGTTATGAACAACCTCAGTCTCTCCTCCATCCTCCCCATAATTTCCTTGGGAAGAAATTACCTCGCCTCCCAGAGGAGAGAAAGGAGAGGAAGCTCCTAAACTAGCCTGGGAATGATAATCACACACTCACACACACACACACACACACACACACACACACACACACACACACACACACACACACACACACACAAAGCACACACACACACACACACACACACACACACACACATACGCCAGTGGAGGCCAGATACTGTAAATATGAAAGTGCAATATTATCTTCTCATGCATTCTCCCTCTCACACAGAGACTCACATTTAATAACTCTCACATTCACATACACAAACACAAACGTGCACACACACAACCAGACACTCTCACACGTACACAAAGACATAAATGCACAGACTCTATCAGCACCTTCTCTCTGACACACACACAGACACAGAAATGCACACATAAATGAGCAGGCACACAGCAACACAAAGATGTAAAATAACGCATACACAATCATTCACACTAACAGGCACATGCACACACGGAATCACATGAAAGCACACAGTGAGATACACACATGCGCGCAAACACACAGCCACACACCCATGTATGAGTGTGCACATACTCACACACATACACAATAGAAACACACAGAGGCATGCAGACTGTCACAAACTCTTTCTCTATAACATATATGCACAAGAACAGACATGCATAAACACAGCAAAATAAAAACACACAATCATGCGCACACAGACACACACACGCATGCACATATGCACATAAACACGTGTGTGCACACAGGCATCCAAAATTTCACTAAGACTTTCTCTCTGTTACACATAATCAGAGACACATACATAGAAACAACACACAACAGAAGCGCACACAAACACATAGACCCAACAACCCCTCCCCCAACTGGCATATGCAGGCATGGAATCACACAAAAACACAAACTCAGAAACACCCAAAGGCACACACATGCATACGCACAAACTTAGAGATAGATACTCTCTCTATCTCTTTCTCTCTCACATATACACACACACATATGAATACATATATATGTATGATTACACGTGCACTTAAACATATGAACACACACTCTTGCACACACACAGGCACTCACATAATCCCCTTCAAAGAAATAGACAGTCACAAACACATAGAGGCAAACAAACTAGCATACAAACATGCACACACACTCACAGATGCATACACAAACACAAAAGCACACACACACACACACACACATACACCATCACAATTGTTCATCCATACACACACACAAGATTGTACATTGATTCTCAGACGCACCCTGGAATAGTACAAGGGCTGACACAAACACCTGAAAACATAAATAAATGCAAACACACACACCACACATACGCGTGCAACCACACAAACACACACACACACACACACACACACAAACGGAGATATCAACTCAGTCAGTCGCACATACACAACCAGAAAAACGCACTCGCTCTCTCACACCCCACAGAATAGCACATAGATGAACAGACATTCACATGCACATACACGCACATACACACACAAGCAAACATAGTCATTCACCCTGACACACACACGGGAGCACATGAACTCCCGCACAAAGAAACATAGAAACTAGGAGCAAGAGTAGGCCATTCGGCCCTTCAAACCTGCTCCGCCATTCATTATGATCATTGCTGATCATCCAACTCAATCCCTTGCTCCCACTTTCTCACCTTTCCGTTCGATCCCTTTTGACCCAAGATGCAATATTTGGCCTCAACAACTTTCTGTGGTAGCGAATTCCACAGGCTCATAGCTCTCTGGGTGAAGAAATGTCTCCTTATTCCAGTCATAAATGATCTAGGCCATATCCTCTGATTGTGACCCTTTTTTTCTGGATTGCCCCACCAGCTGAATCATCCTTCCTGCATCTACCCTGTCTATTCCTGTTATACTTTTATAGGTTTCTATGAAATTCCCCCTCAGTATTCTTAGCTCCAGTGTATATAACCTTAACTGACTCAAACTATTGTCAAGTGTCAGTCCCAACATCCGAGGAACCTGTCTGGTAAACCTTCACTGCACTCCCTCTATAGCAAGGGCATCCTTCCTCAGATCAGCAGACCAAAACAGCACACAATATTCCTGGTGTGGCATCACCCAGACCGTGTATAATTGCATGAAAACACCTCTTTCCCCTGTACTCAAACCCCCTCACTATGAAGGTCCAACATACCGTTTATTTTCTTTAACGCCTTCTGCATCTGCGCACTTACATTCAGTGACTGGTGTAAGGGGGCTCTCCAGTCTTGTCGCACCGTCACCTCTCTCAATTTGTAGCCATTTAAATGATAAGCTGCTTCCTGTTCTTGTTACCAGGGTAGATAACCTCACATTTATCCACATTACACTGCATCTTCCATGCGTTTGCCCACTTACTCAGCTTTTCCAATCACACTGTAGCATCTCTGCATCATCCTCATAGCTCACTTTCCCACCCAGCATTGTGCCATCTCCAAACTTTATTTATTACAATTAGTTCACTCATCTAAATCCTTATCAAATAATGTGAAAATCTGGGATACCAGTAGCGATCCCTGTGGTACCCATCAGTCAGCAACTGCCATTCTGAAAAAAAAAGACCAGTTTATTCCTATAATTTGTTTCCTCTCTGCCAAGCAGTTTTCTATCTAAATCAGCACTCTACGCCCAATTGCATGTGCTTTAATTTTATAACCTAATCTCTTATGTCTTCTATCACTGCTTGTTTGTCCCTACAGCCACACCAACCCCCTCCACTTCTCTCCTCCCACCCAACACCCACCCCCCCCCCACCCCCACCCCACACACACACCTTAAACCAGCTTTTATTTCACCCCTTTCTTGGATTCACTCAGTTCGGTCGAAGGGTCATGAGGACTCGAAACGTCAACTCTTTTCTTCTCCGCCGATGCTGCCAGACCTGCTGAGTTTTTCCAGGTAATTCTGTTTTTGTTTTGGATTTCCAGCATCCGCAGTTTTTTTTTAATCTCTTGTGTAACTTTGTCGAAAGCCTACTCAAAGTCGAAATAAACCACATCCACTGTATCCCCCTCATCAAATTTAACTGTTACATCCTCGAAAAATTCAAGTGGATTTCTCCAGCAAGATTCCCCTTTCGTAAATCCACACTGATTCTGTCCGAATCAGCCACGGTTTTCCAAGTGCTCAGCTTTTAATTCTTTTAAAATGAAATGAAGAATCTTGCCACTACTGAAGTGAGGCTGATTTGTCTCTAATTCCTTGTTTTCTCTCACATCCCGTTTTGAATAATGAGTTTAAATTAGCCTCCTTCCGTTGTGTAGGAACTGTTCCAGAGTACATAGATACTCGGAAGATGACTACCAGTTCATTGTGGATTTCTAGGGCCACTTGCTTAACTGCTGTGGGATGTACATGTTCAGGATCTGGGGATTTATCGGCCTTCAGTCCACTCAATTTCCCCAACAACATTTCCCTATTAAGATAAAAGCAAAAAACCATGGATACTGCAAAACCAAAACAACAAGAAAAATACTCAGCAGGTCTGGCAGCATCTGCGGAGAGGGACACAGTTAACATTTCGAGCCCCAATGACCCTTCAACAGAACTAAATAAAAATAGAATAGATGTGAAATATAAGCTAGTTTCGGGGTGGGGGGTAGGGGGGTGGGTGGGACAAGTAGAGCTGGATAGAGACCAGTGATAGGTGGAGATAACCAAAGGTGTCAGAGACAAAAGGACAAAGAGGTGTTGAAGATGGTGGTATTATCTAAGGAATGTGCTAATTAAGGGTAGAAATCAGGACGAGCAAGTTACAGATAGCCCTGGTTGGGGTGGGGTGAAGGAATCGAAATAAGCCAATAGGTAGAGATAAAACAATGGATGGAAATGCATGTAAAATAATGGAAGTACGTGGGAAAAGAAAAAAATCTGTATAAATTATTGGAAAAAAAGGGGGTAGGAAATCGGAATGTGGGTGGGGATGGAGGAGAGAGTTCATGATCTAAAATTGTTGAATACAATTTTCAGTCTGGAAGGCTGCAAAGTGCCTAGTCGGAAGATGAGGTGCTGTTCCTCCAGTTTGCGTTACGCTTCACTGGAACAATGCAGCAAGCCAAAGACAGACATGTGGGAATGAGAGCAGGGTGGAGTGTTAAAATGGCAAGCGACAGGTAGGTCTGGGTAATGCTTGCAGACAGACCAAAGGTGTTCTGCAAAGAGGTCACCCAGTCTGTGTTTGGTCTCTCCAACGTAGAGGAAACCGCATTGGGAGCAACAAATGCAGTAGAACAAAGTGAGGGAAGTGCAAGTGAAATGTTACTTCATTTGAAAGGAGTGTTTGGGCCCTTGGATGGTGAGGAGAGGGGAAGTAAAGGGGCAGGTGTTGCACCTTCTGCGGTTGCATAGGAAGGTGCTGTCGGAGGTGGATGAGGTTTAGGGGGTGAAGGAGGTGTGGACTGGGGTGTCCCGGAGTGAACAATTCCTGTGGAATGCCACCGTGGGGGGGTGGGTTTGGGGGTGGGGGGGGGGGGGGTGGTGGTGTTGGGGGGGGTTGGTGATGAAGGGAAGATGTGTTTGGTGGGGGCATCATGCTGGAGTTGGCGGAAATGAAGAAGGGTGATGCTTTGAATGGGGAGGCTGCTGGGGTGATAAGTGAGGACAAGGTGGACTCTATCATGTTTCTGGGAGGGAGAAGAAGGTGTGAGGACAGAGGCCCGATTTCACCCCCCCCCCCCACTTTTCTTTCAATAATTTATAAAGATTTTTCTTTACCCACCTACTTCCATTATTTTTAAATGTATTTCCATCCATTGTTTTATCTCTACCTTTTAGCCTGTTTTGATTCATTCATCCGACCCCCACTAGGGCTATCTGTAACTTGCTCGTCCTGCTTTCTCACCTTAATCAGCACATTCCTTAGATAATATCACCACCCTTAGCATCTCTTTGTCCTTTTGTCTGTAACATCTTTTGGTTATCTCCACCTATCACTGGCCCTCTATCCAGCTCTACCTGTCCCCCACCGCCCCCCCGCCCCGTCTTAAAGTAGCTTATATTTCACCTCTATTCTGCTTTTATTTAGTTCTGTTGAAGGGTCATTCGGACTCAAAACGTTAACTGTGTTCCTCTCCACAGATGCTGCTAGACCTGCTGAATTTTTTCAGACATTTTTGTTTTTGCTTAGCATTTCCCCTACTAATAATGGTTTATTACAATTCCGCCCTGTCATTAAACCCTGTTTTCCCTAACACTCAAATGGAGTAGCAGAAGTGCAGACACATGGACACAAACACAGAGACACACACAAACATACAAGCACACACAAACATACTCACTCACAGTCACACACACACACACACACACACACAAATAAACACACACACAGACACATTCAAATGCACACACACATACAAATATATAAGAACTCAAGGTCACACGCTTACATTCATACAAACATCAACTCACGTGTTCTTGCAGGTGCACTGTCAAACATGGACACACACATGCTCAGAAAAACACACATTCAAACAAACACAGGCACACACGAACACACAAGTACACCCATACACACACACAAGCACTCTCTCTCTTACATTGACATACACACAAACGCACACGTACATGCACACAAGCAAGCACACACAAACACACAGACTTACACACACACACAGAGCCACACGCACACAGACGCGCACACACACACTCAAATGCACTCACACAAACTGAAACACGTGCACTCGCATGCACTCTCACATATGCAGGGGCACAGCATTTGCATGTATACATACACAGAGAGTCAAATGAAGACAGGCGCATACATTCAATTACTCTGTCGTCCTGTCTTATTCACCATTACATGAACACACACAGGCAGATTCGACACACGCACTGACACTCAAGCGCAGACTGTCACAGACACTCTCTGTCTCTCTCTCTCTATATCTCTGTCAGGCACAAACATTTATACACTCTCAAAAAGGCAAACACGTACAAGCATATTCATACAGGCAAACATGCACACACACACATGTACTTACAAAAACACACATATGTATACTCACACATGCACACACAGACGGACAAACACACACGCACACAGACACAAACACATCATTCACACAGATGCCAACAGGGCAGCACAAATTCACTCTCACACATCCCTCATAATAGCATATGGATGAAAACTCACACACGCACAAACACATACACACATAAACACACATATGTAGAAATGCGCACATGCACATACAAGCACACACGCACACACTAAAATACACACATACACACACACACAGACAGACATGCACACGCTCACACAAACACAGTCATTTGCACAGACACACATAGAAGAACAGATTCGCTCTCGCACGCTGCACAGAATACCATATGCATGACGCATGGACACATGGACACACATATACCCACACACACAATCACACACAGAGACAGTCATTCATACAGGCATACATGATGGCACATGTTCGCTTCCAAACAGTCACACAGAATACCACAAGGGCATACAAAGGGTGACACAATCTCCTCTATTCACATGCACCACAAACATACCCACAAGCTGACCCACACTCACATACACACACATGAACACACCCACACACGAACACACCCACACACACATACGCTCACACAAACTGAAAAGCGTGCACTTCCATGCACTCTCTCATATGCAGGGGCACAGCATATGCATGCATTCATATACACTTTGTCAAAGGAAAACGCATAGACTCAAACACTCTGTCTTCCTTTCTTATTCACCATTACTTGCACACAGGCAGATTCTGACACATGCACTGAAACTCAAGCACAAACTGTCACAGACTCTCTCTCTCTCTCTCTCGCTCTCTCTCTCTCTCTCTCTCCCTCGCTGTCAGGCACAACCACATTTCCATGCTCAAATAGGCAAATACATGCAGGCAATTGCATACAGGCAAACACACACACACAAACAAATGCACATACGAATACACACATGCATATACTCACACATGCACACACATAGTCACTGACAAACACACAGGCACACAGGCACATACACACGTGTACACACACACACAAGCACATCATTCACACAGACACCAACAGAGCAGCACAAATTCACTCTCGCACACCCCTCAGTATAGCACATGGATGAAAACTCACACACGTGCATACGTGCACACACATACACACATATGTTCAGGTGCACTTGCACACATACATGCATAACACACGCACACAAAACTCAAACATGCACACACATGCACAAATGTACATGCACACACATGCATATGCGTTCATGCACATGCAAACACGAGACCACACACATGCACATAGATAAACACACACAGACGAATAGACACACATACACATACTAACACAAGCACAATTATTTGTGCAGATGAACAAAGAAGCAGACATTCGCTCTTGCACAGTGCACAGAATAGCATACACACGGACACTCAGACACATACACACACAGAGATAGTCATTCATACAGGCACACGCAGTGGCATATGTTCACTTCAACACAATCACACAGAATACCATGAGAGCTGACAAAGGGAGGTGCACATCACAACTAGCAAGCTGCTTCCGCCTCCATTCAGGATTTTGGTGTCCACCAAGATGTTACAGCAGAGTTAGGGAGTTAGGACGATGTAGTTGCACAGCCTGGGCAAGCTGGTTAATCATTTCTACCTTGCCAGTTTAAATTAGCTCCCCTGAATAAGTCTTTCCGCTGTCTACTTGTAAGGATGAGCAGTGTTTGTGTCACTCAGAATGGAGACGTTAATTTGTGCTCAAGGTAAAGGCTGGTGTATCAGAGCAGGGCTTCTTCCCTGGGCTTTGAGCAGCCTTCAGGCCAAAGTGATGGTCCAGCTTCACTCACTGTGGACACATCGTTGATGCTTTCTCCTTGACGGTGTTTGTGATTGCTGCCAGATTGTCATGGGCAGGCGTCACAGAGATCCTTCATTCTCTTTGTGTGCTCTCAGGGACTTTATGCTGGTGCTGGCCCCCATCTCATCAGCATCTGTGGCCGGTGACGCTGTGCTCCTGACGGGGTCAGGTGGTGAAGGCTGACAAAGAAGCAGTTGCACAAAGGTTCCATGGCTGCATTTCTATGATATGACCCTGATCCAAGAGCGCAAGTGAGCTGCCCTCAGTGAGGCAAGAGACAGTCATTCAGAGGGGAGATATGAGGATCTATGGAGTGCCCTCAATGCATGACATCATCATCCTCCAAGAAATGAGTGACTAGTTGACCTCCACTGTACATCCACGAGAGGGGCATTCCGACAGTGGGTATATGTGCTGCCATCAGCCAGAAAGGAATCAAACGTTCACAGATGCAATGTGTGGTTCTATCGTGTTGCCTCACTGCATGTTGTCACCATCCTCCACACACCAAGCAGCTATTAGAGCGCCCCAAGTGTGCCAGCATCCTCTGGCCAGTGTGATTGCCTCGTTGTCGTCTTGATCACCTTCCAACACCTCCTCAGCCACATTCCCTTCTATGTTCTTCTCATCAGAGGAGATGCCCAGATCCTCCATCTCCTCTTCAGTCTGCTATTCTGCCCGGAGCAGCACCATGTTATAAAGGGCAAAGCAGAGGACAGTGGTGCATCACACCCTCTGTGGACTATATTGCAGATCTGCAGCAGACAGGTCCAGGCCCCTGAACCACATTTTCAACATCCTCATGTTTGCTCCAATAAGGTGCGAGCTGCAGCAAAAGCTTCAATATAATTTCCCTCTGCTGCAGTCTGATTTCACACGCACAGGTACAATCAGCCACGTCCTCTGTGGGCAGCCCTTCTGCCTGGGGAGCCATCACTGCAGCCTTTGTGGATCCTGGAAGTCATCAGGGATTTGAAGGCTACTGAGACACCCTCCTGACAGTGTTAGACACACACAGGGATATCCTGTTCCCTGAAGGATACAGGTTCCCTTTGGATTCCTGGGAGACAGCAGCACCCCGTTGCATGGAGCATGGCCCTTACATCCTCCTGACAGAGGTAAACACACAGATGGCTTCCTGTTCTCTGAAGGGACTAGGTTCCCTCCAAACACAAAGTGTTTAGGAAGGATATTGGAGTTCATCAGCTCCAAAGCGGATCTGGTCCAAATCTCAAATATGCCTCAATGACCTTCTGCATTCTGCAAAGTTGAGGGGGATTTACATTATGGGCATGGACCTGGCATCGCTGCATACAGCATGTCAGACCTTGGGTGGGCACAGGGTATATGATGCTCAGCAGCGCTAAAGGACACTGCAATCATGATCGAGGTGAAGGAAACAATTCCAATGGGAAGGCATGGTAATGCGGAGAAAGAACTGTAGCTCTCTTTGAGGAATCTCCAGTCACGGTCACTCGATGAGACACCACATTACCCTTCTCCTCCTGTTTTTGATGTGGTAGAGGGAACAAAATGCCATATAACTTTAGATTTATGGGTTTGGGACACCAAACCGCCGTGTTATTGGACCTGTGGAGGAGACAGAATACCATCCACAGAATGTTGTACTTTAGAGCGAGTCCTCCCTCCAAGGTTCAAAAGCCTCTGATGTTGATGCAGTTGACGTGGGCTGTCTGGGGGTCAGGGTTTAGGGATCAATGGGATTTGGAATTTGCAGTTCAGTTCAGAATGCTAATGTGTACCTCCAAGCTACAAGAGTATTTAGCCAGGCAGACAGTGTAAAGCACCAACTGAGCACCTTGATAGCTTTGGAAGAAGGTGACTAAGAAAGTGAATTCTCTTCACATCGTCATTTCCTGACTGCCTTGTGATTCTTCGACAGATCTCGGAGCTGCTGCCATACTGTCCGGAGACCAGTCAGGACTCGGACACGAAGAGGAGATGGACGTGTCTGAGGAAGCATCATTGGCATTATCGCACTCAGTATGAACCAGGCCAGAGACTCGCAATCCACTGGGTACAGGTGTGGAGTCAGGGTGGGTAGCACTGCGTGATGAGCACGGTACCAGTTTACAGCAGGAGATATCAGCGGCAGAACTTTCTTTGCTCACTAATCTTCCTCACCATTCGAAGCGTCCCGCAGGGAAGAATATCAGCCATTCTTACACAGTCCGACCAACATATGGCTCCACAGTTATCACTTTTCACTGACAGACTGTGTGCGGCACCCAGTAAAACGTGTTCATGTGTGACATGTCCTTCAGATAGAAAATCGATGTCATACCATATGTATGGTGATTAGAAGTTCCTCCTCCCCCTTCCATGTCTTGGGTGACTCTTTTGCAATGCAGTAATCATCTGCAGCGACACTGGATGAACTGATCTCTGTACAGGATAGCATCCTGTTTTCCCCATCTGAGCCCATATGTCCTGAATTCAGGTTTAATTTTAACTGCCCTAAGTTTTCCCCCTACACCTTGTGTTGCCAGGGATGGGCCTGACCACGTTGCTGCTACTGAGAGTTGCATCTTGTCATATCCCCTATCCCCCGCAGAAATACTTCTTCAGAGAAACAGATTTGACCACAGGCCCATCCGAAAATGGTCTGCACGTAACTTCCTTGCAGCCCTGTGGGGAACGCTGATTGTGGATCTTGTTGGATGATGCATTCGTCTGACTACCAAAGCCGGTTGACATAATTCCTCATCCCAGGCAGCAAGACATGGTATGTCTGTTGGTCACAAAGGCCCTGCCCGTCATTCAATTGCTGCTTCTACAGAAATACAGAAACTACGTTCCCTGCCTTGGCCTTGATGGGGAAGACCTTGTGGTCCACCGCCTTCTGGATTTTCCCATTACAACGAAGTTCTGGAGAGAGTTGCCGTGTTTTTTTTTTAATCGAGGTCACACACAGAAATAAATATCAACAACTGCTGCAGACCCACCTACTCAGTGAGCGATGCTCTTTTCTCGACTGAGGTCTCCTGGTTTTCCAATGCATAGCATTGTCCATGACTGAGTGCTTCAGACTGGCACTTTCCAAGGTCCAGGTCTGCGCAGTATATAATGGTAAACACTTGAAAAGTTTTAATATGCTAGCTCTGTGGTTGACTTTAGCTCTTGACTGCTAACCAAGGTGCAATGTTTAAGTTATTTGGCACGTGCATAATAGCCATTCGCCAAGTTAGAAACAGTTTGACATTGTGATTGTCACTGAGCAGCTGTACATTCAGAGAGTGGGAGTCATTTATTTTTATATTTCAGCCCACATTCTGTGTGGGATCCTTATCGAAACGTGCGGGCAGTCAACCACATCCTGTTCCTGTGAAAAACTAGCAATGGAGGCGAATCCTGGCAGGCTGTATTCCTGAGATGCTATTTCAGTGCTGTCAGAGATGAACTGGCCCCCGTTGGAGAAAAGTGAATTGCTCACAGTGTGGATACCCCTGTGTACACCTCACTGTCTGCACCACACAAATCAGTCATGGGACTTGGAACTAACAGGTTGTGAACATATTAAGAGCCACAGTACGCTTCAGTGTCACTGACAGTGCGTGTCTCTGGAGTGACATTTCCTGTAGGTATTTGTCGAGAAGCACATACATTTCAGGCACAATCTCCATGAAGAATCGCAACCTACTCCTGCATTGTCTCTCACTCATGTCTAGGAAATTGACCTTTTTTCTCTTGCACACTGTTCAGTGGGAACTACCTGAATCTGCGATGCCTCATTCTTGCAGTCACTCGGCGTTGAACTTCCCCCGACCTACGGACCTCGCCACCTGCTACACAACGTTCTTCGTGCCACTGCTGCTCCTGAGACTCTCTGGCTGGGAGCTGATCTGATGCCAAACGATGAGCAAAGAGACCATTGTAAAGCATGCTCTCATCGGGACTTGGAAAAATTTATTAATTTTGCTTCCAATCTCCACCCCCCCATCATTTTCACGTGGTCCATCTCTGACATTTCCCTTCCCTTCCTTGACCTCTCTGTCTCAATCTCTGGTGATAGACTGTCCACCAATATCCATTACAAACCCACCGACTCCCACAACTATCTCGACTACAGCTCCTCACACCCCGCTTCCTGTAAGGACTCCATCCCATTCTCTCAGTTCCTTCGCCTCCGTCGCATCTGTTCCGATGATGCTACCTTCAAAAACAGTTCCTCTGACATGTCCTCCTTCTTCCTTAACCGAGGTTTTCCACCCACGGTCGTTGACAGGGCCCTCAACCGTGTCCGGCCCATCTCCCGCGCATCCGCCCTCACGCCTTCTCCTCCCTCCCAGAAACATGATAGGGTCCCCCTTGTCCTCACGTATCACCCCACCAGCCTCCACATTCAAAGGATCATCCTCCACCATTTCCGCCAACTCCAGCATGATGCCACCACCAAACACATCTTCTCTTCACCCCCACTATCGGCATTCCGTAGGGATCGGTCCCTCCGGGACACCCTGGTCCACTCCTCCATCACCCCCTACTCCTCAACCCCCTCCAATGGCACCACCCCATGCCCACGCAAAAAATGCAATACCTGCCCCTTTACTTACTATCTCCTCACCGTCCAAGGACCCAAACACTCCTTTCAAGTGAAGCAGCATTTCACTTGCATTTCCCCCAACTTAGTCTACTGCATTCGTTGCTCCCAATGTGGTCTCCTCTACATTGGAGAGACCAAACGTAAACTGGGTGACCGCTTTGCAGAACACCTGCGGTCTGTCCGCAAGAATGACCCAAACCTCCCTGTCGCTTGCCATTTTAACACTCCACCCTGCTCTCTTGCCCACATGTCTGTCCTTGGCTTGCTGCATTGTTCCAGTGAAGCCCAGCGCAAACTGGAGGAACAACACCTCATCTTCCGACTAGGCACTTTACAGCCATCCGGACTGAATATTGAATTTAACAACTTTAGGTCTTGAGCTCCCTCCTCCATCCCCTCCCCCTTTCTGTTTCCCCCTTCCTTTTGTTTTTTTCCAATAAATTATATAGATTTTCCTTTTCCCACCTATTTCCATTATAAAAAGAGAAAAAAAAATATTTATTTATTTATTTATTTTTACATCTTTTATGCTCTCCCCACCCCCACTAGAGCTATACCTTGAGTGCCCTACCATCCATTCTTAATTAGCACATTCGTTTAGATAATATCACCAACTTTAACACCCATGTGTTCTTTTGTATTATTGTTGTTGACATCTTTTGATGATCTGCTTCTATCACTGCTTGTTTGTCCCTACAACCACACCCCCACTCCACCTCTCTCTCTCTCTCTCTCTCCGCCCCCCCCACACACACACCTTAAACCAGCTTATATTTCAACTCTTTCTTGGACTCGAACTCAAGTTCTGTCGAAGGGTCATGAGGACTCGAAACGTCAACTCTTTTCTTCTCCGCCGATGTTGCCAGACCTGCTGAGTTTTTCCAGGTAATTCTGTTTTTGTTTTTGTATTGTAAAGCACTAGCTGACTGTCGCAGGATTTAACGCAGAAGTGACACCTGTTAATGGCAGCTATGTGGCTGGAGCGGCCTCAACTGACTCTGTGGTGTCCTTACATCCCCCCACAGCAGAGAATTAGAGCTCTTTCTGCAAGCTCTGAAAGTCCCGTGGCTCAACTATCAATTGAACATCCACATTCGCAGCGGAAACAAAAATAAAAGATAAATAAAAGTTTAAGCTGTGGTGATTCCGGGTCAAGTCCCTGTCTTGAGCAGCGCACGAAATCCCAGCCTTGGGAACACAGATAAAATCTTGGTATGTGAAAGGACAAGCTCAGAAAGCAGTTAAGAACTTAAATACTGCAGCGGTCTTGGCCTTAAAAACAGACATACATGAAAAAAAATGCAGGTAGAATTCTTAAATATATAAACAGCAATAGTTAGACCCTGGTTTGAAGCTTTTGTCCAATTCAGATCATCAGACGTTGGGAAGAATGGAATACGTGGTGAAGATTCAGACGTGATTTTTTTGAATGATTCCCAAAATCTGGAGAGATTGGGAATGCTGAGACTCTCTCTGTAGAGAAGATAAATGTAAGGGGAGATTAAATCTTGATTTCAAATTCATGAATGTTTTTTATAAAAGTGATTAAGGTGAAACTTGTTCAAGTAGCTGAAATTGCAGCAACAGGAAATCACAGATTTATGATGATTCATAAAAGTTTATGGAATATATATGCAGAGAAAGTTTTACAAGGGTGTAGAGTACATGTTTCCGTGGGTGAAGTGGGCTGCAGTCCAAAAAGGAACACCCACCGAAGGGGATGGGAACACATGGGAAGGGGGTCAATGTAAGACTTGTGATTCCGAGTATCTGGCAGCAATGCCAGGAGTTCAATGTGCCCACACAGCTCAATTGTACGCACCCCCATCACTCAACAAAAAGACAATCACTAATAATCAGGACTAACGCCTAATATTCACAATCAGCACCTCACTCTCACACACGTTCCACTGGTAACAGCCTCACATACACCAATCACTGTCTCAAAGTAACTGCAGCTATTCAGCTACGGTAGGTACATCACCCAAAGCAGTACAACACCATTTGCCCCCTCTCGTTGGCAGGACAACGTGACGACTTAAACACAGGGAGAGGCAGGGGAGCAGAGGGGAGCAGGGAAATCTTCATCCCCTGTGCTTGAGGGCGGAGGTGGTTATTTGTATCATTGGAGCGCCTTGACAGAGCCTGTAGCATTAGATAACACTGCAAGTATTCGGGAAGATGCACTGTGCCTGCCTCATGTCATTTCTGAACGCCCAGCTTACCTGTGGGACAATGGACATCTTCCTTTTCATCCCACCCACAACCACTCACCCCAATCCCCCACTTCTGATTTCAAACAGGGCAATGACAGCCAAAAAAGAACAGGTCCTTGCTTAGATAAATGGAGGAGGTGGGGGGGTGGGGGTGGGGGTGAGAGTTGGGGTGAGAAAGAGAGAGGCTGGGTGAGGGGTAATGGAGTAAGGAAGGATGGAAAAGACAGGGGAGAGAGAAACATGACAACACCGAAGATAAAAGCCTGTCGCTAGATCGGACACTCACAGCCACCAGCTCAAATATTTGCACTGTATGTAAAATAGAGACGGACAGAGTTGGAAAATGAATGTGGTGTATCACTGAGCAACAAATGGCTGCAGAGAGGCCAGGTGGAAATTATAACTCCTGTGCATGCTCAACGGAAGGTGTGATCACAAACGGGTTCAGTTACGGGGGACTCAGATGGGAACTTTGTTGGGCCATGTGTAAGTGGAAACTAATTACATGACACCGTTAGCGGACCCAGCTGTGATACTGTATCTGGTGGATATTGATTCACCTTCCACTGCAGTACAGGCCGAACCTTTCCAAAATCTGATCACCGCAGTGGGAGCTCAGGCTGCTCTCTAGAGATCCATGCTTGATGCCATGCAGGCTCAGGCTGCTGTCATCATGGTTATGCATCTCAGTGCTCAAAGGGACATGCAGATTCGCTCAGCAGTGCCGCAATCTGGGCTTCAGCTGATAACTATGATCACTGAGGTTCCAGCCCATGGGAATTACAGTGTGTCCATGGAGCACTAACCTGCTTTCCTCTCTCCGTTTGAGAGCATTTGTTCTACTTTCAATGCCACTCAGCCAGTGTCCTTGCTGTCAGCTAGATCAGCCAGGCTGCTGCTACCCATGTTGAAGTTGTGCATCCCCAATATGAGCCCTCAAGCACCACAGCTGCTTAAGGCTGTCCAGCGAGTCTATATGCAGTCGCCCCTACTGAAAATCAGCAGCATTCCCACAGCCATGCTTCTAGCACTGGAAAAGCACTGTGTAGGAGCTGTGGGTAAATCGATGGGAATTACAGTACAGTCACAAATCCAACTCCGAAGTATGAATGGTTGTGTTCTGTTTGTATAACTGGAAGTGTTGCTGGATACAGATGTCAATATGCACATTTGTGTTACTAATTTATATTACAGAATGGTCACCAATGGGAAGCTGTGTTGGGGTGTCTCAGAAGGTTTTAACAATGGAGAATGGTGGGATAGGGAACTTGTCCAATGGGAATCAGAGTCTTATTAAGCACTCTCCGACACCCTGTCTGGGTCCAGGGTGCGCATAATCTATCCTCCCTGCCTCCTCCTCCTGAGGTGACCTCTGGATTCCTGGTGGCATTGCCTGTGCTCTCATGATGGTGATGAAACTGATATCATCCCAGCTGATTTTGCAACATGGCAAGTGGGATCCCAGGGTGGATATCTAGATACGTAGATAAATTGATAGATACGTAGATAGCTAGTTTGATAGATAGATAGGTTTGTAAGGATCACACAAATTGCAAAGGCTGTATTATACTCTTCACATTAAGTACACAGTCCATATAAACCTGTATTCAGATACACCACACTGAATGCAAGGGAAATATACAACTCAAAGGCATCTGTTCTCAACTGCTCCTAGTCACTTGGCCCACCCTGTGCCAACCGCTCTCACTGAATTCCAATTTTTGCAGAAGGATTTCTATCATCCGCTCTCCAACAGCCCTCTGTAGAATCGTCTACCATACTAACACTTTCTCTCAGACACCCTCCTCAAGGATTCACCTTCAGGGTTTTGTGCTCTCCTTCCAATGTTCCTCTTCCTTGCTTCATCACATCCATTCAAGTTGTCTTCTATGCACTCTTCCTCACCGATTGAGCTATCAATAAGAGCTCTCGTTCACATTCACATAGACAAGTGTTACAGGCATTCAGTTGTTTATTTGGAACTTCTGTCTTGTAACAAGCCTTTATATCACATTAAGTCGGTTTCCTGCAGATTTTTAAAAACATTTACATTTAAAGCATGGAGCCTTGCACTCCACTCCTTATTGAAAAAATCACTTTGCACACATTTTCCAGGTATCTTATTCTTCCTTTGACCAGAAGGTATTCTTCAGACTTTGTCGTATTCTGCCTCACCATTTATGCTTTGGAGCCTATTGGTTATTTCGGGAAAATTATACCCTTTGCAGTTCCCTCTCCCTTGACTGCAGTCTCCATTGGCAGCTGTCTTCAAATTCAACTCAACCTGCTGGGTATCCTTTCCGGTGGGTGGGATGGGAGGTGAGGCACGGACGTGGACTTGGGCTGCCTCTCTGAAACCCGGTTGCCAGGCAACAGCACCGTTCTTTACTGCTATTGTTTGCTTTAACTTCTCAGAATCGTGAAACTCATTAGTTATGCAGACATTTATAAAGTGAAACTAAAACTCAACTTGACATTTTCTTATCACAGATAAATAAATACAAATCAAACCTAAAGTTTAAAGCTGAAACTCATTCCTAACGCCAAGAAGTGCGTAGAGCATGATGCAGGAGGACTTGCAGCTGAATTCTAGGGGAGGAATTGTCCTGCCAGTGGTAGTGAATGTGACAGTCACCACAACTCTTTTGCACAGGCACTTGCCAGTTGGCCAGTGCAGACTTAATCGAGAACAATCGGTCTGCAGTGCATCACTGCATAAAGCAATTGAGGGCTTCCTTATCTGTCTCTACTTGTTAACTGCATGAAGGCTGTAGCAGAACACCATGAACTTAAACAGCTGCTCCAGCGTGTAGTGGACTGTTTATTCCGAAAGTTTCAGGAATCAGAAGCATTGCTTCGTCACACCCATGGTCTGCTCCAAGATGTTTCTGTTGGCTCCATTGCTCTCTGTATCCTTGTGTTATTTTCACGTGGTCGTTTGGCGGTTATGGAGTTTGTGTGTGTTTAAAGGCATGTGTTGGGGGAGAAACCTCGATCTCCAAGAGACCAACATCTGGTTCTGAAAGAGGTTCGAAGATTGTGAGAATGGATGCCATGTTCAGAATGTTAGTATCACAGCTGCTGCCGGAATGGTGAAAATTCACCAAAGTGATGTACTGTGCATCGTCACATAGCAGCTGTACATTATGGCAGCTCCACCACGAACTTCGGAAGGGCAACTAGACAGTGCTGCCCACATCCATGAAAGAATTATATTTGGAAAAAAAAAACAAATTGAAGGTTATTTCAATTACAGGAACGTTGACATGTGAGCTCAGTGGAGCCATGTGCCCCATCAGGCATCCCTCTGTCCTGGGAGAAAAATGAGACCTTTAATCATGCTTCTCCGTACAAAGGGACTAAACGATGTATGCATCTCACCCAGCATAGATGGTCTCCATTACTTAGTGGATACATCGACGGTCAACATGCTTGTAGTTGATGGATATGTAATCCGCTCCTGTCTGCAAAGTTCCAAATCCATAGAATTTCAATGGAAATCTGAACTTAAAAGGCACTAACATCACCGTCCTCAAAGTTGTGTGAGGCTGCAAGTCGTACAGACGGAGGTGACACAGCTCTGTGGCCACCCCTTCTTGAATCAGAGACGCCTCACGTTCTTATCCTTGGTTAGGCGTAGTTTGGTAAAGTCTTCATAGAAAATACGGATAGGTAGGTCAATGCTCCCTCGTACTCCCTCTTTACAGAGCCTCACCTCTCTGCATTATCTGCGCCAAATGTTGATCATGTTTAAGTCACCAATGCTCTGTAAATATAGATTGCAAAGCTTATACGGAGCTGGGTCACCAAATCATCTGTCCACCCTGAATGTATGCAGCAACTCACAACAGGCGGGGTGTTCATGAGTGATATTTTAGAAGCATGCAAGATTTGGAATAGAGAACATAGGGGGTCAGCAGACAGCTCAGGGTCAAACGGATCGCACATGGTGTGAACAGCCTCGTTCTACCACAGATATTGGCCAGGGGGCAAGGTGCTTTCAGCAGATCGGGAGCGGCATTTCTGAGAAAAAGTGCAGACAAGAGATTCCATCTTCTCAAAGTTCGAACAACAAGAACAGCAATGAAGTTAAATATGTTTTATAATATAAATAACTGGACAGAGAGACTTACCAGGGACACCAACAATAGCCAGGATGGGATAATAAACTAACTGAATAACATGAAGTATGAAATAGATGCGCAAAGCTAAAGACATCCAGTGTTGTGTAGAAATGGTGTACAACAACATGGATAAACTATTTATTCCAGTAACATTCCAATCTATTGCTCTCAGATTCTGAGCCATTGTTGTAACGTTCCAGTCAAATATTCTCAGATTCCGATCCATTGTGGTAACATTCCACTATATTGTGCTCAGGTTCTGATCCATTGTTGCAATATTCCACTCTATTGTTCTCAGGCTCTGATCACTTCTCTCCCTACCTCTGGAGCCGCTGATCTCTGTCGGTGTCGGATTGGATGCTCCCACTGACACTATGTGATAACATGTTGAAAGGAGTCCCTTATTAATAGAAGAGTCAAAGCCTCCAGTGGCACAATTATGATCCATGATGAATGACATTGATTACCATCACTGAACAAACATGTTAAGTTAACTCTTTTCAATCCAATATTTTTATATCACCATAAAGTAGAAAATTTATCCGGTCTGTGTGGGATATATGAGGGTCACTGAAGGGATGAATGGGGGAAATAGCGAACGCTCGGGCTCCTCTTTGGATTTGGGAGTGGTGCCAGTGGACCGGAGGTTTCTAAATGCCTCAGCCTCCTTTTAATGACAGGAGGCAGTGATACGCTCTGGAACTAAAGAAAAAAAAATAGGGTGGTGTTGATGATGGTAACAGTTCTGAAGCACATAATCGTGGACAGAAATACATGTTCTTTTGTAAGATAATCAAGTGTAAAAATGAATGGAAGCACTGTAATGTCAATTGGAAATCATATCTGATAAGCTTAATGTCAGCCTTTGTCTTAGCAACGACAGTTTAAATGAGGGAAGTGTGTTTGATATTATGTCCTTGTAGAAAGTGTGATCAAGTGTCTTGTAATGCAGTTGTGATAGAAACTGAGCCCTATGGATTAAATAGGCAGAGACAGTATCGATGTTATATCGGTGAAGAGACTGAATGCTGAGAAAATTTATAGCCGATGGTTATTCAGATTGGAGGGAAATTTAAAGTGATGTTACCCAGGGATCGATATCAGGTGAACTGCTCTTTAAGATACAGGTAAAAGGCAAAGGATTCTACACAAATTACATCATTTCTAGAAATTGAGAGAACGGTTTTAGACTTATGGTTTGCCCTTTTATGACAGATCTGTTGAACTTGTTATCTTCTCTCAGTGCTGTGTAATTTTTGAAGTTCCTGCCTCAGAAGGTAGTGCCGGCTGGGTCACTGAATATTTTTCCGGCAGTGCTACGTGGATTCATGTTATCAATTAAATGAAAGGCAACCGGTGGTAAAGGCAAATATAGAAATTGAAACACAAAAAGATCCTTCCTGATCTTGTTCAATATCAGAGCAGCATCGAGGGGCTGAATGGCCCATTTTTTTTTGATGTAATCTATTCGTATTTGAAGATGGCAGGGAGCTGGAAATGTACACGGTGATGAGGGCAATAGCAAGGCTCAGGAAAATATACGCCGCTCGGTGAAATGGAGAGAACAGAGAAATTGAAATTTAAATAGGAGACATGTGCAGGTTAGATCTGGGAGGAGGAATCAGGAGAAGGCAAATCCACCCAATGCGTGAATTTAAAACAGAGTGCAGGAACAGAGCGGAACATCGACACACTTGTTAATAACTGGAAGGACAATTTGATAGGTGTGCTTAAAATACACAGAAGGTGTGTGACTTTATATTTAAGGCAGACAGTACAAAAACACGAAGTTATGTTAAAGTTTCAAAATCACTGGTCAGTGCTCGGCTGTGAAATAGTGCCTAACCCGGGCCACTACATATCAGAACGAATGTGAGAGTCTACTGCGATCTTTCAAGGTAAAGGTGAATTGAATATAAGTCTCCAATTAATGCTGAGTTTAGAGAGGGAAAGGATAAACTGTTTGCAGTGGAACAAGAAACAGGAACAAGATTTACAGTAAATGGTGAAAGAGACCAAGGAGGCATAAAGAGAATATTTACTTTAAAGCAGTATTGTTATAATCTGAATAGACTATCTGTAGGAATTTTGGAAGCCACCTCTTCGGTCTGATGGAAAATATCTGGGGCTCTCGCCAGTGTCCTGATAAATATTTTTCCACCAAACAACATCACAAAAAAACCGATTAACTTATTTTGAGTGCTCAGCTGAGTGACAAAGATCATGTGTGTGTTTCGCCAGGATTGTCAGAATCCACAATGCGTCTCCAGAGATATGTCTTCAATAACTGGTAGGGGATGTTCAGGATGATTCATGTGAGAACCTTCAGCACAGTGGATGGAAGGGATTTGTATCTATGGTTCATACTGATTTATTTATCATCCTTTTTAATCAGTGCAGAAATGTTGACATTTCAGAATTCTGGTAAAGGGCCCACTCCTTTACAGATATTTGTGAAAAAAAAGAGAGATCCTGAGCAAGACCACTAATGCGGTTGTTATCACATCCCTTCCACATGCCCGTGAGTTTTGGGTCACCTACCAAATTAACATCCGAGTGCTGGATAATTTCGGGCAGCGAACTCTCCACATGACGCTCAAAGTCAAGCGGGAAGACATGTGAACAAACCCCAGTATCCTCACTGAGAACATATCATCTAGTATCACAACCCTAACCATGTAAAATCAGCTCCACTGGCCTCGACACTGCATCCACTTGTCAAACTATCACATTCTGAAGCAGCTCCTCTTTTCACAAATTGAGGATGATACCTGATCTCAATTTGTTATCAGAGAAAAAAAATGTTTTAAGGTTACTCTGATGGCCATGTTGAAAAGAGGGTAAAATGATGTCCCTGCATGAGAGGAAGTTCCGTCCTCCAACAAACTGCAACACAGTCAGAAACTGGCCACATAATCTCTGCGTGGAGAATTGGCAAAAGCTGACAGAGAGAGACCAGAACCCTGAATCAACAAATCCCCTTCTTCAGGGAAATTCCTGTCCTCTCTGCATTAAGATTTGTGTCTCCAGGATTGGTCTGCAGAGGCACCTGTGGACAGACAAATCCTGAACCTTGGAAGAGGTCATCCTCCTTTCGAGGAACTGATGATGATTATGATGATGTTGATGTGATTACAATATTTGATTTTGTGAATGTATTTAAATTTCAATCATTGTAATGACTTCAGTTTGAAGAATTCCAGCGCTGACCCACCTCCGTCCGACCACCCCCTGCTTAATTAGAGGGAAAGTGAAAAGATGTAGCAACTCCAAACTGGGTAACCAAGAATGATGGTGAGCCATCAGCACCACAACTGCATAAAATCTACAATCTGTGAACTCTTCCCACAATCTCAAGTACAATTACATCGGCGAATCTAGCATGTTGCCAACTGAAGTTCAGAAGGTCATACTCGGAGCAGCACCAGTCATCCTTAAGAATTAGATTTCATAGTGGGGAAGCTACATGCCAGGAGTATGTGCATGAGAAACTGAATGAGCAGCAAGCAGTAGACAAAGCTAATCAATCCCACTATCAACGGATCAGTTCTCAGCTCTGCAGTCCTGTCGCATCCAGTGGTGAATGGTGCAATAATTAAGAACTCCAGGGAGCGGGTAGTTCCACAAATATTACAACCGCAATGATGTGGGGTACAGCACATCATGGCATAAGACAAGTCTGAAGGAATGGCAAACATTTTCAGCTGTAACTGCCGAGTGGATGATGCATCTCAGCCTCCTCTTCCTGTCCCCAGCATTGCAGGTGCCAGTTTTAAACCAATTCGATTCGCTCGACGTGATATTAAGAAACGGCAGAAGGCACTGGAAGCAGCAAAGCTATTGCGCCCTGACAACATTCCAGTGTTAGTACTGAAGACCTGTGGTAAAGTACTTGCCGCCACTAGCCAAGCTATAGCAGCAAGCCTCTAACACTGGCATTTACGCTGCAATATGGTCAACTAACCAAGTATGTCCTGTCCACAAAAAGTGGGACAAATCCAGCCCAGCCAACTACCGCTCCATAAGTCTAACCTCAGCCAAGAAGGGACGATGGCATAGTTACATTTTCACTAGAATAGTATTGCAGAAATCCATGATAATGTTATCAGGATAAAAACAAAAACAAAAAAAAACTGCAGATGCTGGAAATTCAAAACAAAAATAAAAATACCTTGAAAAACTCAGGTCTGACAGCACCTGTGTAAAGGAACACAGTTAACGTTTCGGGTCTGTATGACTCTTCAACAGAACTAAGGAAAAATTGAAAAGAGCTGAAATATATGCTGTTTTAAGGGAGGTTGGGACAAGTAGAGCTGGATAGATGGCTGGATAGTCATGTATGCAGATAGCGAAAAGGTGTCAGAGACAAAATGACCAAGAGGTGTTGAAGGTCGTGGTATTAAATAAGGAATGTGCTCATAGGTGGCATTAAGGGTGGAAAGCAGGACGAGCAAGATACCGATAGCCCTAGTAGGGGTGGGGTGGGCTGGGGGGAAGGGATCGAAATAGTCTAAAAGGTAGAGGTAAAACAATGGATGGAAATAATTTTAAAAATAATGGAAACAGGTGGGAAAATAAAAATCTATATACATTATTTAAAAAATGGTGATCGGAAAGTGTGTGGGAATGGAGGAGAGAATTCATGATCTAAAATTGCTGTGCTCAATATTCAGTCCGGAAGACTATAAAGTGACTAGTCGGGAGATGAAGTGTTGCTCCTCCAGTTTGCGCTGAGCTTCACTCGAGGAATCAGTAAGTCGGATTCCAATCCCACTGCAGTAGATGGTAAATTAGAATTAAAAGATAAACGGTGCTTTTGGCCTGATTTTGATGATTACCTTCATTATCACTGATTTCTTTTTAAATAAATCAATTTGTTTCACTAATGACTCACTTTAAGCAAATCGGCTTCCTTATCTGGTCTTCCCAAAATGTGGCTCCAGATCCACAACAATGTGGCTGCCTCTTAAATGCCATTGGAACATGGCAAACGGCATTAATTGCTGCCTGACTGTCGGCTTTAGTTCCGTTTATTTCATTCAGCTCCTGACCTCATTCCAGCCTTGGTTCAAACATCGACAAAATAGCTGAGATCCCGAGGTGAGTGGAGCGTGACACCACTTGACATCAAGGAAGCATCTGACCGAGTGTGGCATCCAAGAGCTCCAACAACATTGGAGTCAATGGGAATCACGGGAAAAACTTCCGCTGTTTGCAGTCATGCGCAGCACAGAGGAAGATGGTCGTAGTTGTTGGAGTTCAGTCATTGCAGCTCCAGGACATCACTGAACGAGTTCCTCGGGGTATTTTGCTCGGCCTAACCAGCTTCAGCTGCTTAATCAATGACGTTCCTTCAAACATAAAGTCAGAAGTGGCAATTCTCGCTGATTATTGGGCAATGTTCAGCACCATTCATGATTCCCTGGATGCTGAAGGAATGCATGCAAATGCAGAAAGTCTTGCACGTTATCCCAATGGCAGGTAACAATGCAACCACAGAATCTTGATCGATGAATACAGAAGATAACCGCAATGAGGGAGATGGGACTCAGCAACAAGAGAGTGATAACCACGTAATGCCATCAGCCATACTTGTTATTTTTAGGGACGAATAAGCAGGTCTAGAATCGGGATTACTCAGAAGGCAACGAAGATACGATTGCCTTTTCTTTCTGATGGAGCTACACAAATGCTTGTTATGATCCGGACAATTTTCCTATTTTTCAATGTTGTGTTTGGAGAATAATAACTTAATGGTAAAGTAAGCACATGCACAGAATCAATAAACACCTAATTTTATACATATGAGCAAAAACAATAACTAACGTTCATTATCACAAATATTTGTAAACAAACATTGACAATAAAAAAAAACCCTGAAGAAGAGTCAAACATACTCGACACGATAAATCTGTTTCTCTTCACAGATGCTGCCGGACATGTTGAGTTTTTTTTTCAAGTTTTTCTCTGCCTCTGTTAGAAAAACCTGGTTGCACACATGCACACACACAATAAACATGAGGTTACTTTTAATATTTTGCGAATAATAATTCCTGGAACCAAGCGATAATCATTCATTAGGAGAATGTACACCGTTTAATCACAACTTTGAATTTAGATGGGACAATCCTCATCCATGTGCAGCTTTCTTTGTGTCTCTCCACAAGTGCATAAGGTGCATACTGAGGTGGCTCCTGCGCAGTTTTGCTGCACTGGGACATCGGCTTGTCACAAATCTGCTTATTCTTGGGCCTCCTGCCATGGCAGATCACATCCTGACATTTGACAAGATAGATTTCGTCAGAAGTAATTTATCGGTGTCCTCTCTTTTTTCCATTCTTTGGTCCAAAGGATGTCTGCTGGTAAACATTGCCTAGGGAGATTATTGCTAAAAGGGAAAAGAGATGGAAGGTGGAAAGAAGCTGGATTCACTATATAATGGTGGAGAGGAAAGTGAGGTCCATCACAAATATTTTCAAGCAGCTTGTGTGTTTCCATCAGTCGGCAAATGTGTGGGTGATAGGTACTTGCCATGTTCACTCAGAACAAGAAATATCACTATCCCACAAAATGAGTGATTGGCTATCCCCTGTGTCTCTTAAAATAATAAGAACTGTATTATTAAGTTCAATGCAAGCTGGAGAAACAGCACTTCATCTTCTGCCAAGGTACTTTGCAGTTCTTCTGGACTTACTTTTGAGTTGTACAATTGCACATCATAAACTCTTTCCACAATCCCCGCCTCCGTTCTGAACCCCATTTTCCAATAATTTTAAATATATATATATATATTTCGTTTCCTGCCTCTTTCTATTTTTTTAATCTATTGCTTTATCATGCCGTTTAGCCCATTCTGATCCCTTCCCTCACACCCCCCACTAGGGCCATCTGCCACTAGCTTGTCCTGCTAGCTCCCCTTGATGTCCCCATTGGTACATTGCTTAGGTAGTATCACCACCGTCAGCACCCCTTTGTCCTTTTATCCAAGACATCTTTGGCAATCTCTTGTTACCACCTATCACTGGCCCTCTATCCAGCTTTACCTCTCCTCCCGACCCTTCTACCAGCTAATATTTCATCTCATTCCTATATTACCTCAGTTCTGATGAAGAGTCATACGGACTTGAAACGTTAACTGTATTCCTCTCAGAGATGCTGTCAGGCCTGCTCAGTTTTTCCAGTTATTTTTGTTTTTGTCCAGCTTTACCGTCTCCACTCTGCAGACATTAAAGATTTCCCCTTCACATTCAAAACATATTTAAACATTTCTGCAGCCTGCGTCCCAGAACACCTTTGGGTGAACTGTGAACACATTGGCAATTATTTAACAATGACTGATTATTCCTGCTTTACCTGTACACAAACCTCTGGGTCTTCCTGTGCAGTAATTCTCTTTCCAGAGCATTTCTGCACCAATTTAATCCAACAGATGTTCCCTGCAATTCCCAACACACTGACTGTGTGTATCAAAAATTATTAAAATGCAAACATTACCATTTTCATATGTCACTTCTACCCTCAGTGCCTTCCATTTTAAGATTATCAAAAACTTCTTCCTGGGATATTTCCACCTACTCTTTCCCTGCCCTGATTGCAAATCTTCTATTCACCTTCCGACATTCTGCCTATCTCCGATATAAAAGGGTGACAAAAATATGCTTAGCTCTATGAACGAGCTGGTACTGATCAATTATCTCTGCTGCTGGTCTTAACGTTCCTAACCTACTCCCCCACATTAGCTCTCACTACCGAGGGAATTGAATCTTTAACGTCGTCCAAAGGAATTACTTCTCTAACAGCTGAATACGTTATCACTATCTTTAATGCCTGAGTCTACCAGTCACTTTGTTTCAGTCGCTCAAGCTCAACTCATTTTTGACAAAGCTGTTTCCTCATGTTCATAATTCCTGCCTGTATGCATCAGCAACAAACTCGTATGCTATCAAAATAGTTATTTTAGAACCTCATAGTTCAGCAACATTACCTCTGACAATGTAACATAAACATATTGTGTTTTACCCACCCACGTAGATTGTAAAAACAACGTACAGTGGTCCTGAGGCCATTTCATCTGTTTAGCTACTAACTCAAATGAAATAAAGAATGTGTCACCATCTCTTTCTTCAAACTTTGGGAGATCAAGTAAATATTTAAACATTTCCCTATTGGGTTCTGATGTGGAAATAAGTCCTTCTGCACTTACCCCTGTATATCTTTTTTAACTGCCGGCATTTTGAGTTGGATTTTTTTGTCTGTCTCCCTTTCCTCTTTCCTGCATTTCTCCCATTTCCCGTTGAAATGATCAAATGCATGTCCATTTCTTTTCCTGCTGCATCAAGCTCATCTTTGTTTCCTGTTTCATTTGGAATTGAATTTGAGCCCATTCCAAACACCCTTTGGAAAACTCGGTCTCTCGGGAATTCCTTCCAAATTCAAATGCTAAGATATAATGCCGACACATATGTCTGCAAGTAACTTCTATAATAATTTTTAAAAACTCTAATTAATGTCACTCACAATTATACCTCTATTAAGGCAACAGTAAAACCAAAATAGATTTCAGCACATCTAGGTGCCAATGCCGCCAGGCCAACTTTTTATAATTCCATTATCTCACGCACACACGGACTACCCAGACCCCACGATTAATGTAATGTAATACATTCCAATAATAATATAAGCATTTTTATGAGGCCTGAAAGCAATAAATATGTCGTTATGTAAGTACACAAACATGAAGGATAATCAAGTGTTCAGGTACAAATGTACACACAAGATTAAACCTGTGGTAAAAGCGAAATACTGTGATGCTGGCAACCTGAAACAAAAACAGAAAATGCTGGAAAAACTCAGCAGGTCTAACAACATGTGTGCAGAGAAAAAAAATATGCAATGCAATGCAAACTGGAGGAAGAACACCTCATCTTCATATTAGGCGTTGAACAAACTTCTGGACATAACATTGAAATCAACAACTTCAGAACATACACTCTGTCCTCCATCCTCACCCTACTTTTTATCCAATTTGTTAATGTTCATTTCGTTTTGCAATTTACATTCATTTACCTTTAGAATTCTTATTTTATCGACTTATTTTTAGTTCTATCTGTTTTCATTGTATTCATTGTTTCTCACCATCTTTTATACTATTTTCAATCCAGTTTCCCTCCACCGTACGCTTCCCCCACCCCTCCCCCACACGGGCCTTCACTTGCCCATGTTGTTCTTTCTCGAGGGCTTACCCTTTTTCTTGCTATTATCTAAATTGCATTTCAAATCTTGATGCCACCGTCAGCACCTCCTTTACCTGGGTAACAGTATCATTGGCAAGCATCTGTCCTTTGTCCATGACATATCTGGCAATTTCTCTTTTGTTTCCACCTATTACTGGCCTTCTATCCAGCTTCACCTGTTTGAAAACCCTTAAGGAGTTTAAATTTCATCGCAATTTGACTGTTGTTTAGCTAAGAATATGCATAATACAGACTCGAAGCGTTCAGTCTGCATTGATTCTCTCCAGAGATGCTGCTGGCCTGTCAAGTATTTTCAGCATTTTCTGCTTTTGTTTGTCATAAAAATGTGGCGATGTACACGCATACACACAAACAAAGGAGAATAGATGATGTACGCACAGACAAAAAAAAAATAAACACGTGGTTATGTTCACAGAAACACACATTGCCACACACAGACACACACACACAGACACACACACACACAGACACACACACACAGACACACACATGTTAAACAAATCGTTATGTTCACACCCGCACCAAAACAATATAAAAGTTGTCATGCAAAATCATTGACAAACACACTGGGTAGAAGTGGTTATGTATACTCATACACCAACATTGAACAAGCTGTCACGATGGCACATGCAAACAACATGCAGGTGTTTATGTACACACATATACACAAGTATTAAACACTTGCTTATTTACTGGTACAACAACGTTCTAATTGTCTGTATGTGCACATGTAACCATTTTTATTATTATTTTGTATGTATCTACATAATGATTTGATAATTGCTTGTGTATATGTATGAATAAAACTGCTTGTTCATCATGTATGTGTTTGCTCACAAATGAACAGAAAACCATAAACAACTGCGTATTTACAAACACGCACACAAGCAGGGAACCCGTGGTTACGTACAGAAATACACACAAACAATAAACAAGTGGTTATCTACAGACATGCACACGAACAATATAAAAGTCGGTATGTCGACACATGCACACAAACAATAAATAAGTCGTTATGTACACGCATGCACACAAAAAAGGAATGAAACAGGATGTAGCGCCCAGCATAGCCTTAGGCAAGGGAAGTGACAACAGCAATCTCAGTAATTTAGACCCTGGAACGTCCTCCTTACTAACATCGGCGGGCTAGTGCCAAAACGTGGAGAGTTGTCTCAGAAATTAGTCAGGCAGAAGCCTGACACAGCCATTCTCTCGGAAGCATACCTAGAGACAATGTCTGAGTTAACAACAACACTATCCCTGGGTATGTTCTGTCCCACCAGCAGATTGAGACACTTTTGAGATTTAATTTCACAGGGAGGTACAACATCATCTACCGACCTAATGAAGTCCAATTGCATCAGGTCAAATATGGGCAAGGAAGCCTCCTGCTGATTGTCACATACCGCCCTCCCACATCTGATGAATTTGTGCCCCTCCATGTTGAACACCACTTGAAGAGACTATTGAAGTTGGCAAGGGCGCAGAATGTGCTTTCAATGGGGGACTTCAGTGTCCACCATAATGAGTGTCTCGGTAGCATGATTTGTGAATGAACTGGAGAAATCCTAACGGACTTAGCTCTTAGACTGGGCCTGCTGCAGGTGGTGAGGGAGCCTACTAGAGAGTAAAACATGGTTCACCTCATCATCTGCTCCTACCTACCGCAGGGGCAGCTGTCCATGACAGTTTTGGTAGGCTTTAGATCTCTACAGTCATTGTAGAGATGGAGTAACGGCTTCATGTTGAGGATACACACAATCGGGTTGTGTGGCCCTACCACCATAAAAAATGGGAATGGTTTTGAACACATGTAGCAACTCAAGGCTGTGCATCCATGAAGTGCTGTCAGCTATCAGCAGTAGCTGAATTGTACACGGAACACAATCTGTACCATCATGGCTCGGTATGTCCCCAAATCTACCATTTCCATCAAGCGAAGTGATCAACCCTGGTTCAATGAATAGTGCAGGAGAGCATGCCAGAGACAGCATCAGGCATACATTAATTGAGCTGTCAACCTGGCGAAGGTAAAATACAGCACTATTTTGCGTGCCAAACAGCAAAGGAAGCAAGTGATACACAGCACAGCGATAAGCGATTGCACAACCAATGGACAAGAAACATGCTCTGCAGCCATGCCACATTCAGTCGTCAATGGTGGTGGACAATTCAGCAACTCACTCGAGGGGGAGGCTCCACATAAATTCCCATCCTCAATGATGGAGGAGCAAAGCACATGAGTGCAAAAGATAAGACCAAATAATTTGCTACAATTTTAGCCAGACTTACCATGTGTACGATCAATCTCGGCCACTTGCAGAGCTCGCAAACATCACAGATGCCAGTCTTCAGCCATTCGACACACTCCAGGTGATATTAAGGAATGGCTGTAGGCACTGGATACTGCAAAGGCTATGGGCTCGGACACTATTCTGCAAAAGTACTGAAGATTTATGCACCAGATCTTGCCATCATTCTGGCCAAGCTGTTCCACTACAGCTACAAAACTGGCATTCTCGTCTATGTGAAACGTTGCTGATGTATATCATTCTCATAAAATGCAGGAGAAATCCATTCTGGCCAATTAGAGACCCATCAGTCTACTGCCCATCATCAGTAAAGTAATGTAAGGCGTCATCAACAGTGCTATCAAGCAGCAGTTCATCAGTAATAATCTGCTCACTGACGCGCAGTTTTGACACCTCCAGGGCTACAAAACTCCAGACCTCATTATGCTTTGGATCACACATGGACCACAAGAGCTGAACACCCGAAATGAGGTGAGTGTGACTGCGCTTGACATCATGGCCGCATTTGACCGAGTGTGGAAAGAAGAAACTCTGGAGAAACTGGAATCAATGGGATTCAGGAGGGAATTTCTCCTCTGATAGTATTCATAGATTGCAGAAAGAAGAATTGCTTTGGATTTTGGTGGCCAGTTATCTCAGTTCTAGGGCATTAATTCATGTGTTCCTCAGGGTAGCTTCCTCAGTCCAATCATCTTCACTTGATCTTCATTTGCCTTCCTTCCTACATATGGTCAAAAGTGTGGATATTCACTGAAGATTGCAAATCGTACAGCACCATTCATGACACTTTAAATACTGTAGCAGTCCATGTCAATATGCAGCATGACCTGGACAATATTCAGGCTTGGCGGAAAAGTGGCTGGTAACATTTGCGCTACTCGAGTATCAGGCAATGGCGATGTTCAATAAGAGGCAATCCGCTCACATCCATTTGCTGTTAAATGGCATTACCATTGCTGAATCCCGCACCATGAACATCCTGGGAGTTACCATCGATCGGAAACAGATTTGCACTAAGCATTTAAAAACTGTGCCTACAATAGCAAGTCAGGGTCAAGGGATCATGCGACAAAAAACCCGGATCCAGACTTTGCGATTCCTGTCCACCATTTCAAGGCACAAGTACGGAGTGTCATGGAGTAATTCCCACTTTCCTGGGTAAGGACAGCTCCCACATCAGTCAAGAAGTTTGGCACCATCCAGGGCAATGCAATCCCTTGATAGGCAGACTTTCCACAAAAAAAGAACACTCTCTCACCAGCATCGAAGCACAGCAGCAGCAGTGTGTACCTTCTAGAGGATGCATTGCAGGATTTCCCGAAGGCACCTTCCAAACCAATGAACTCTAACATTTAGAAGGACAAGGGCAGCAGGTAGATGGGAACATGACCACCTGCAAGCTCACCTCCAAAATCACGCATCATCCTGAGTTGGAAATATATTTTCATTCAATCACTGTCGTGGCGTCAAATAAAATGTACCTGATGCCGATTGATCTGGATGAATTGAACAGTCACACACAGTACCAGAGATTGTCAGATTTATAATGAATTCTATACTCACACACAGCAGTGGGAACTGATACCTGCAGCATGATTCCAACACTCTGACTAATGGATGCAGAACGAATGCACCAGTCGGACACAGGTACTGGCAGATGCAGAATGAACTCAACACATACACGAAGCAACAGAGACAATGAGATATAAAGTGAATCTAAAACTCGCACAGTAGCAGAGCTTGACAGATGCAGAGTCAATCCAAGACTCTCAAACAGTATCAGAGACTGTTATATACAGGATCAATCTGAAAGTGACACACACTTTCAGAGACTGACAGTTGCACAATGAATCCAGCACTCGCAAACGTAACCAGAGTCTGTGATTTGCGAAATGAATTCAACACACTTACACAAAATGAGTGACTGCACAGATATGCATCAATGTTTCTTAGTTTGTCACTGTTTACGAGGTTCCCCAGGGAATGTGTCACATTTTACCGGGTGACCACTGGGAATGTGTCACTAGTTACAAGAGGTCATTGTGATGAATGTCAGTGTTATTAGGGTTTCTTGTGATTGTGTCAGTATTTATTTATCATGCCCAGGGGGTGTATCAGCATTTACAGAGTATCCCAAGGGAGTGTGTCAGTATTTACATATTATGCCCAGGGGGTGTATCAGCATTTACAGAGTATCCCAAGGGAAAGTGCCAGCATTTACAGAGTTCCCCAGTGAGTGCGTCTGCATTTACAGATTATCCCCAGGGAGTGTGTCAGCATTTACAGAGTATCCCTAGTGAGTGTGTCAGCATTTAGAGAATCCCAGTGAGTGTATCAGTATTTGCAGAGAACCAATGCAATGTGTGCCAGTATTAATTGGGTGTCCCTGGCGCGACAGTCAGCATTTACAGGTTGACCCCTTGGGAGTATTTCAGCATTTACAGGGGATCACTTGTTTGGTGTGACTGAATTTATAGGTGTGCCCCGGGTGGAGTTTCAGTGTTTAAATGAATCACCGAGGAATGTGTCAGTAATTAAAGGGTAGCCCAGGAGGAGTGTCTAATTATTTATAAGTGTGTGCACCAGTCTTTTTAGATGGCGCCTAGGGAAGGTGCCAGGCTTTTTATGGAATTTCCAGTGAGTGAGACAGAATTTATTGGGGGACTCGGGTGAGCGTGTCACTGTTAATAGGGTGGCTCTGGTGAGCGTGTCAGTGTTTACAGGGTGTCTTGGGTAAGTTTGTCAGATTTATAGGGTCTCTCGTGGGAGTGGGCTGGGATGTTTGGGTACTTCTGGGGAGTGTGCTGGTATTTATAGGGGCTCACGGCTGAGTGTGTCATTATTAATATGGTGCCTCTGGGGAGTGTGTTGGTATTTACAGGGTGTCTCGCGTAAGTTTGTCAGAATTCTTACGGTCTCTCATGGGAGTGGGCTGGGATTTATTGGGTGCCTCTGGGGAGTGTGTCGTTATTTATAGGGGCTCGCGGCTGAGTGTGTCGGTATTTATAGGGGCTCTTGGGTGAGTGTATCGTTATTATTAGGGTGCCTCTGGGGAGTGTGCCGCTATTTATAGGGTGTCTCTGGGGAGTGTGTCGGTATTTATAGGGTGTCTCTGGGGAGTGTGTCTTTATTTATAGTGGCTTTCGGATCAATGTGTCGGTGTTTTTAGGGTGTTTTTGGGCTGTGCAATGGTAGTTATAGGGGGTGCCCAGGAGAATGTCTGTTTTTGTTTGGGATCCCGTGGAGGTGGGGGGGAGGGGTGTTCGGTTCCTTTCAGTATTTATTGGGTAAATCTTGTTGTGTGTATCAGTATTAATTGGGGATCACGGGGCGGTGTGTCAGTATTTATTGTGGATCTCCGGGGAGTGTGTCAGTATTTATTGTGCGTCTCAGGGGAGTGTGTCAGTATATATAGAGCCGCTCTAGGGAGCATCTTGGTATTTATAGGATGTGTCCAGGGTGATTATCAGTATTTATTGGGTATCAGGGGGGAGTTGGTCATTATTTATTGGGGTTCACTGTGGAGAATGTAGATATTTATTTGGGGCACTGGGGTGAGTGTGATGGTGTTTATTGGTGCTCTCAGGGGACTGTATCAGTTTTATTGCGAGCCTTGGAGGAGTGTGTCAACATTCATTGGTACTCCCCAGAGAATGTGTCAGTGTTTATACTGGATCTTCAGAGCGTGTCTCAGTATTCAGTGGGGCTCTCCAGTGAGTGTGGAAGTGCTTAGATGGGGTCCCTGGGGAATGTGTCAGCTTTTAAAGCCATAGCTTTTGGGAGTGTGAACGTTTTTATACCGCACGTCCACGGAGTCTGTTAGTATTTCCAGAGAACACAGGGGAGATTGTCAGCATTTATAGGGCTTCTCCAGATTATGTGTCAGCATTTATAAGGGATCTCTTGTAAATGTGTTACTATTTAGAAGGCGGTTTATGGGGAGCGTGTCACAATTTATTGGGGTTTCTGGGGAGAGCATCCGTATACATATATAGGCGGTCTCTGGCGAGTATGTCATTATTCATGGGAGATTCGTGGGGAATGTGTTGGTATTTAAAGGGGGTCTGTGAGATCAGGATCAACCATGGTTCAATGAGGAATGCAGGAGCGTACGCCGGGAGCAGCAGTAGGCATAACTAAAAATTTGATGATTACTGCCCCATCAGTCTAGTCACCATCATCAGTAAAGTGGTTGAACGGGTCATCATTAACACAATTAAGTGAAACTTATTTTACATTAAACTGCTCACTGACATCCAGTTTTGTGTCCACCAGGGTCATTCAGCTTTTGACTTAATTACAGCTTTGGTTGACACATGGGGAAAAATGCTGACCTCCCGTATGTGTTGAGAGGGACTGCCCTTGACATCAAGGCCGAGTGCATCATCAAAGTGTCAAAGCAAGACCAGAGTTAATAGCACAATGAGTCAGCCTGTCAAACGGAAGATCGTTGTGTTTGCTGGTGCTCAGTTACATTATGTGCAGGAGATCAGTGCAGTAGTTCCTAATATTAGTGTTCTGCACCCAGCCTAATTAATTTGTTTCTTCAATAACCATTATTCCAACATAAGGTAAGAACTGGGGATGTTTGCTCAAGATTCCACAATGTTCATTAATGTTCAGAAACTGAAGCCGACCATGTCCATATGAAGCAAGGCCTGGAGAATAACAAGGCTTGGGCTGACAATTGACATTAGCGCCATACAAATGTCAGGCAATGACCACTTCCATCAAGAGATAATCCAAGCATCACCTCTTGATGTTCAGTGGCATTAGCATCAAGGAGTCACCCAATATCAACATTCTGGGTTAATTTCGACCAAACACTGAACTGGACTAGCCAGATAAGTGATGTAGCTACAAGAGCTGGCCATATGCTAGTAACCTTGTGACGAGCAACTCACCTCCTGACTGTCCGACAGCCAGCCTTCCATCTACATGGTGCATGTCAGGATTCTGTGGTACGCTCCCCACCTGCTTGGCTCAATGTAGCTCTCACAATGCTCAAGAAGCTTGACACCAGCCAGTAGAAAATAATCCGTTTGATTCGGACTACATCCTTAAACATTCACTGCCTCTACCACCACCAAAACAGTAGCAGCAGTGTGTACTATCGACAACATGCAGTGCAGGAATTCGCCAAGGCTCTTTCGACAGCACCTTTCAAATGCAAAACCAGTACTATCTAGAAGGACACGTGAAGCAGATAGATAGGAACACCATCACCTGAAATGTTCCACCCCCCCAAGTCACTCGCCATTGTTTCTTAGAAATTTAACAGATATTCCTTCACTCTGGCTCGGTAAAAATATTGGAACTACCTCCCTAACAGCAGCGTGCTTGTCCCTACCTTACATGGACTGCAGCGGTTGACGAAGACAGCTCACCATCATCTTCTCAAGGGGGACTAGGGATGGGCAATAAATGCTGGCTCAGCCATCGAAGCCCATATCCAATGACTGAACTAAGAATAATTATGATTATACAGAGGCTTGTAAGTGTGTCAATATTTTAGCTGTTATCTGGGCAGTCTCTTGTATTTGTAGGGGTCTCTGGGGTTTGTGTCGGTACTTTAGAGGTTTCCTATGGCTGTTGTCACATATTTATAGATGGTCTCTGGGCAGTATTTCTCTATTAATTAGAGATCCTTGAGGAGTGCCTCAGTGTTTATAGGGGACCCATGGGGTGTGTCATATTATTTATAGGGGATCAGCAAGGAGTGTCTCAGTATTGATAGGGCTTCCCAGAGAGTGTGCCTGCATTTAAGGTGTGTTCTCCTTTACAGTGCAATTAGGTAGAAGGTTGTTGCAGCTTGTGAGGCAGCTTTAGCAAGAAATTCCTAGGGTTATGAGAGAGTATTTGCAGGGTGTCAAGGGGTATGTTTGATCATTTTTCATCGGACCCCAGGGAGTATGCCAGCATTCAGACGGTTCACTTTGCAGCTTGTCTGTATCATTGAGTATGTGGGCAGTTACAATGGGTCCTCAAGTAGGAAGCAAGTGTTTACGAGTTCAGCACGGGGTTTGAGTGAGCATTCACTGTGTGGAAAGGGGAACAGGAATTAAGTGATTGTTAAGTGGTGTTATGTGAGAAAAGTGTCAGTATTTCATGTGGTCCTCTGGGGATTGTGTCAGTATTAAATGGGGATCTTTGGGAAATTTCCTTTGTGGCCATGGGGAGATTGTTAGTGTTTCATTGGGGCTTGGGTCGTGTGACGGTATTTATTGCGGGTCCCATTCGAAATGCCTTAATTTCCTGTGGTTCCCACGGGAGTTTGTCACTTCCTCCTGGAAGTTCCTGGGAAGCATGTCTGTTTTTCAATGGAATGTATGTTCAATTTATTGGTATTTGCTGGGAGTCTGGGAAGAATGCACTGGTGTTTCCTGGGTGTCCCTAGCGAGTTTATCTGAATTTCTTGGGTACCCTGGCGAGTGTCTCCCTAATTCCTTGGTCTCCCTGGGGATGAGTATCCGGATTTGGTGCATGTCCTTGGGTAGCGAGCCTTGATCCACAATGGGCCTTTGTAGATTGTGCCTGTAATTCCAGGCTAAACTCTCAAGAGTGTTGGGCTATATTTGAGAACACTGCGGACTGTCTCAGCATTTTCAGAATTTCTGTGAGTCATCTGGCCGAATTTACTTTGTGTCCCTGACGAGTGTTCAGGTATTTGTTGGGGTTCCTGGTGAGTGTGTCCAGGTTTGCTGCACGCCTCTTAGAAGTGAATCAAAATTTGATAGAGTATGTCGGGATTTTCTGGAGCTCCTTGTACAGTATGTGGGCATCTGCTGGAGGAGCCTTGGGAATGTCATTAGAAAAGCTGTGGGTGCCTGCAGAGTTTTGCAGTATTTGTTGGGATCCCTGGGGAGTGTGTAGGAGTTTAATTTGGAACCCTGTGGAGTGTGATTGTATTTCCTTATGGTTCATTGGTGTGTGTCAGTATTTTCTTCATGCCCCTGGGGAATGTGTTGGGATTTAGTTGAGGTCCCTGTGGAGTGTGATTGTATTTCCTTATGGTTCATGGGTGTGCGACAGTATTTTCTGCATCTTCATGTGGAATATGTTACGATGTATTCGGGGTCCCTGGGGAGTTTGAACGTGTTTCCTTATTGTTCCTGTGGAATGTGCCAGGGCTCACTGCAGGCCAGAGGTGAGAGGCTCGGAATTTGCTACAAGCCCCTTGGGATTGTCCTGTTATTTGTTCGGGGGGCCTGGGGATTGTGTCAGGATTTGCTGAGTTTCCCTGTGTGGTGTGTCAGGTCCTCCTGCTGCTCCCTGGGGAGTATGTGTGTATCTTCTGAGGGTACCTGGGGAGTGTGTTAGGACTTGCTGCGTGTACCAGGGGGCTGTTTCCGTATTTTCTTCAGGTTACTGGACAGATTGTCAGAATTTCGGTGGTGCCCTGGGGAGTGATTCGTTGTTTCCCGGGGATCCCTGGAGAGTGTGTCAGTATTTCATTTTGGTCTCTCTGCACAGCCTCCGTATACACTGGACTAAACAAATTGTCAAAGGTAGCCTCGAGGGAGAGTTCAGAGAGTGTACAAGAGATTGTTCTTTGAAACAATATGCTGTGGAACCAATCAGGGAGTAGGATATTCTGGGTTTTGTTTTGGGTAATGAGCTTGGATTAATGAATGATCTCATAGTAAACGTTCATTTCAGGAAGAGTGATCAAACCATGCTTGGACTTCAGGTTCAGTTTGAGAGCGAGGAACCTGAGTCCAAAATGACTGTTCTGGAGTTGATTTATAAACTGAGGACAGATTTGGCCCTAGTGGACTGGACAGGGGGACAACAATGTAGGTCAGTTAATGAACAGTGGCAGGCCTTTAAGTTGACCTTCAATTCCTCCCAGGTAAAATATATTCCAAAGGGAAGAATGATGGTAGAAGATGGTAAAAGAGAGAAAAACATCCTTGGCTAAGCAAAGAAATTAAAGATACAACAAACTCAATAAGAGGCATACGAAATTTCAAAGGTCCTTGGCAGGCTGGAATAATTAAACAGTTTGAAATCAACAAAGGGTTTCTATAAAAAAAAATTAAAAGAGCAACGTTAAATTATTAAAGAAAACTAGTGCAAACTGTAAGAACTGTTAGAAGAGCTTCTACAAGTATATAAAAGGAAGGGGAGTAGTTAAAATGAATGTTGGTCCCTTGGAGAATGAAACTGTGAAGTCAGCTGATGTGAGCATTGAAACGGCAGAGACAATGAATCAATATTTTGCTTCAGTTTTGATGGTGGAGGATGCCAGCACCACCCGGACAGTAACATATAGTGCAGAGGGTATAAAGAAGGAGGAACTTAGAACAATCCCATCACGCGGGATTAAAGGGTGCAACATCCCAAGATCCTGATGCCCTGCATCTCAGTTTCTTAAAGGAAATGGTAGCGGAGATAGTGAATGCATCAATTATAATATACCAAAACTCCCTGGATTCTCGAAAGGTTCCAGTGGATTGGAATATTTTTTTAAAAAAATAACAATGTTATTCAAAAATGTGGGGGGAGGGTTAGCAGAAAGTAGGAAACTATAGATCAGCTAGATTAACGTCTACTGTTGGGAAATTTCTGTAACCCATTATTAAGGAAGTAGTAATTGGGCTTTTGGAAAGTCAAAATGCAAATCATCAGAGCCAGCATGTTTTTATGAACAGTAAATCGTGTTTGAGTAAATTGCAAGAGTTCTTTGAAGATGTGACAATCAAAGTCGGTAAATGGGACCCTATAGATGTAATATGGACTTCCATAAGGCCTTTGATAAGGTGCCACACAAAATATTAATACACCAGACAAGATCACACGGGTTCAAGGATAATATTTTAGCTTGGATAGAGGATTGACTTACCAAGATAATGGTATGCACTCTCAATGGATGCTCTCTCAATTACAAACACTCACCTTTACTGTCACATACCCTCTGCTGGATGCTCTCTGAATTACATACACTCACCTTTACTGATCTACCCTCTGCTGGATGTTCTCTGAATTACGCACACTAACCTTTACTGTCTCACACTCTCTGCTGGATGTTCTCTGAATTATACACACTCAACTTCACTGTTACATACTCTCTGCTGGATTTTCTCTGAATTACACAGACTCAGCTTCACTGTTACCTACCCTCTGCTGGATGCTCTCTGAATTACACACACTCACCTTCACTGTTACATACCCTCTGCTGGATTTTCTCTGAATTACACACACTCACCTTTACTGTCTCATACACTCTGCTGGATGCTCTCTGAATTACACACACTCACCTTTACTGATCTACCCTCTGTTGGATGCGCTCTGAATTAAACACACTCACCTTCACTGTTACATATCCTCTGCTGGATGCTCTTTGAATTACACACATTCACCTTTACTGTTACATACCCTCTGCTGGATATTTATTTTTTCACTCAGAGGGCCGTGCGTCTTTGGAACTCTTCCTCAAAAGGCGGTGGACGCAGTCTATTGTAATATTGTTTTTTTCATACAGAGGTAGATAGGCTTTTGACAAGCAAGGTATTGAAACGTTTATCGGGGGTAAGTGGGAATGTGGAGCTGAGGCTACAAATAGATCAACCATGACCTCATTGAATTCCGAGGGGCCGAGTGGCCTCTCTCTCTCTCCCCCGCCTCTCGCACTCCACCTGTCTTCCGCCCTCAATCTCTCCCCAAAGACGTTTTCCCCTAATCTCTGTCCCCCAATTTATTCAGCGCAGTCTACATAGAATAACAGATACTCAGGTGTGAGTTACAGACTGGAATCTAATGGCGGGGTTCAGGGTTGTTTATATATAGAATAACAGATACCTGGGAATGAGTTACAGATCAAATCTAATCGAGGGGTTCGGAGTGGTTTATACATAGAATAACATATACCCGGGAGTGAGTTACAGACTGGAATCTAAATGAGGGTTTGCGTTGGTTTATATATAGAATAACAGATACCTGGGAGTGAGTTACAGACTGGAATCTAATCGAGGGGTTCGGGTTGGTTTATACATAGAATAACAGATACCCAAGAGTGAGTTACAGACCAGAATCTAATCGAGGGGTTCGGGTTGGTTTATATAAAGAACAACAGATACCCGGGAATGAGTTACAGACTGAAATCAAGGGGTTCGGGGTTGTTTATATAGAAAATAACAGATACCCAGGAGTGAGTTATAGACCAAAATCTAATTGAGGGGTTCGGGGTGGTTTATATATAGAATAACAGATACCCTGGAGTGAGTTACAGACTGGAATCTAATCGAGGGGTTCGGGGTAGTTTATATAAACAATAACTGATACCCGGGAGTGAATTGCAGACTGGAATCTAATTGAGGGGTTCAGGGAAGTTATATGTAGAATGACCAGATACCCGGGAGTATCCCCCTGACCAATTTGTCTGCTTTGTCCTGGCTGTTTTCTGAATAGTATTTCTGATTTTGAAAAAAATATACTTTATTCATAAAATAACTGAAAGAACATAATACAAATCGCCATCACAAAAAGTGCAATCAGATTCAACATTTACACTCGGGTCACAATGTGCTTCAATACAATTAATGAATATTACCCTCATTTCAGTATGGCCATTATAGACAATCAGGCAGTGCAATGCAATTGCAGTTATCAACTTACATCATTTTGATTCTGAGGTGCTTCAATACAATTAGAATACAATTAGCATTCAATGCTTGCATTCATTGTGAGCTATATAGTCCGACCGGTCCATATCTTTCCAAATCCCGCAGTGAGAACAGTTTTTTTAAAAAAATATATAAATATACTTTATTATTAAAATATAAGAAATAAATTTAAAAAAAAAATACGCCTAAATGCACATCACAGAAAGTGCAGTCGGTTTCACTTTTACACTTGGATCACGAGGTGTTTCAATACAATCAAAGCATATTACGCTATTTTCGATATGGTCATTACAGGCAGTCAGGCTGTGCAATGATACTGGAGTTATCAACATACAATTTCTGAAGTGTTTTCAGCATAATCTGTAACACAGGAACTGTTGATACCGAATCTGCTGCACGCCCGCCGTTTAATACTCTGTCAGGGCCCTTCCCAAGCAGGAATTGGTTGGAACCAGGTAGGTTTAAACCAAACTCTGACCATGAAGTGAAACACGGGAAACTAGAGGCCGCCATTGGCTGGTCTTTAAATAGAAATTGTCCAAACCTTCAGGAAACAACAGTTTCAATAAATGCAATTTGCTTTTATTTTTTATTTAACATAACCACCCCGAGAAAGATTTAACAAGATGGTGACAAATCACCTTCATTCACAGCTTTCTGAATTCAATTAAAAGCAGATCTATTCTGCTCCCCCTCTCCCTCCCTATTTTAATCAACAGCATGAAACGCATCACATTTCTACCTGTCCCTGGTTCCGAAGAAGAGTCATAGTGGGCTCGAAGAGTTAACGCTGTTTTTTTACTCTCCACAGAAGCTGCCAAAGCTGCTGAGCTTTTCCAGCACTTTCTTGTTTAAAAGCCCAATAATTCCATTCCAATTTCACACTGCAGTTCAAGGAAAATCATAGCTATTATGGATAAGGATCAAACGTGAGTAAAGTTTTAAATAAAGCTGAAACATATTTTTATTTGAATTGCACCCACGTACATTTGAAAGTAAAAATATATTTAGATGAGTACTTGAAACGCCACAGCTTACAGGGTTACTTTAAGTGGGCATTTCGAAGGGCTAATTGCCGGAAAATAGGATTAGAATAGATAGGTACTTAATGGCAGGCAAGGGTACGAAAGGGTATTTCTGTGCTGTTTAACTCTAAAATGCCCAAAAACCACATCGTCCGATTAACTGGCTTGAAGGTGAAAGATTGCGATGGCTGGGGATCGAACCTGGGTTAATTGCTTGGGAAGCAGCCATGCTTACCATTACACCACCATCACTGACTGCAATATAATCGCAGAGTATCACTCTGGATTTTGGTACTGAACCGGTCTCTATTGGCTCCTGTTTTTTCTTCAACCATTTGCAACAAATTTGTAATGCACACGGCCCCTTTTAAGAGAGTAGCTGATACCTATAATATTTGATGAGGTTTAGATGGATTTTCCTGAAGTTCACATCAGCAGTTAAGTAGACTTAAACCATAATTGGAATTATATTTCACAAGATTCAGCACTAATTCTTTTACTTCCCCACTCACTGATGAATAACACATGTCCCGTTCTGTAACTTTTATACAGACAGGCCAAGATTCACAGGCGTATTAGGGAGCAGAAGACGCACATTCTGTTTGGACCTCTAGGTTAAATGAATAATAACACATGTTCCATCGTATAGCACCTTTTCACATGGCTTACATTCCAGGGGCAAAAAGTTCAAAAGTAAGGAAATTGTGATGAACCTGTGTGAAACAATGTTTGGACCTCAGCTGTGGCATGGTGCTCGGTGTCAAGAAGATATAATAATTCTCATAATATTATTAGAATTTGTTGTAGAATAGAGTAACCATGTGTTGTTTTTATGTAACTACATATGACTGTGTGCGTGATTTACTTAAATTAGAGGCAGCAAGCCTGGGTGCTTTGATCTAAGAGGAGAGATTAGATTTGAAATGTAAATTAGATAAACATGGGGGAGTTTAAAAATATAGGCCTCAAGGGGGCACTTGCATTTTGTAATACACCATTACAGATTGTTTTCAAAGCGGAGTGGGTGGTGGGGCTGGGGTTTGGGGGGGTAGTGGTGGTGGGGGGAGGGTGGCGGGGTTGGTGGCGATGGTGAAATGTGTCACCTATCGCGGTGAAATTTAGAAATAGTATTTATCTTTCCCCAAAGATTATTCATAAATCTTAGGACTATGAGAAGTGTTTTCTTATCTGGGAGATAAAGCCCAAAACATAGCGATGAAATGGACATTTGCATTTAAAGATGAAGATATGCATAAAGAACGAAAAGGGGCTGTGTGTAAGGAAAGGCATTTTCAAGATCTTACAAGTGTGTGAAAATGCCATCAGCATCTCTGCCTCAAGCTACTGTCTTCAAAGGGCTGAATTTAAGAAAAGCACTCAGAAGTTGACGTGCTCAAGGCCCAAGGTTCCTTTGCCTGGCTCTTTTATAATCTCTCTCTCTTACTGTTGCCTTTATGACTGTGTAACCTGGAGTTAGGTTGAGTAGGGATTTGGAAGTTTTCATATTATAATTTGTATATCTATGCATGTGTTTATACATTCTTCCATTTTTTCCATTAATAAATGTTTAATCAAGCGTCATAAAATTCTATAAAAATGCATGGTCTTGTTACCACTGAATTCAGGGCACTCATTCAAAATTTATACAATTTGCAGAACAATTTGTGGCAGTTATTTCAAATTTCTCATTTGGGATTAAACTACTCAGCATTCACCATCGGCTGCGTGGTAACATAACTGGGATATCTTTGGGATATACTTGAAGTTCCTTGAGATTTTTGTAGTTGGTGACTCTCAAGGTTACGAGTACCAGAAGCTTTTGAAGTCAGGAGTTGGGGCGAGGTATTTTGTAGTGGGCGACTGCAATATGGCTTTTGCAGTTGTTGAGACTTGTTTGGGAGTTGAAGCTATGACTTTGGCTGGCTTACAAAAAGTAACTAACATCAAGTCACTGGAAGTGGCAGAGAGATTACAATTGGGGCTACCTGCAGTGGGTGAGAAAGCAGATATGATTGAAGGCCTAGCACAGCATTAAAAAATCAAAGATATACCTGACACTAGTGAGTCACAGCTGGAGGTCGTGAGACTTCAGTTAGAAATGAATAGGGTTGAACTTGAACAGGCAAAGGGACTGAGAAAGCTTGAATTGGAGGCAAACAAAAATGAAAAGCATTGGAAATGAATAAACTGTTACTAGACGGAGCAGGAAAATAAAGGGTAAAAGAGAGATCATTTCAAAAAGAAACGGAAATCCGAAGACTACACTCTCGAGAGAGAAAAGTTGACAATAGGAAAGAGGATTAAGGAAGGCCCCAGAGAATATTGGCTTGAGAGGCTGGTGGTTAAAATAGTGACCTCAGATTCTGTGGAAAGTTCTGATGATGAAAAATCTTTTAACTGAAAGCCCAATGGAAAGATGATTACATTTGTAAAAGATCCTCTAAAGTTTGAGGAAAATAGGTTGAAGCATTATTTATTTCATTTCAGAATATAGCTAAAGAGATAGAATGGCCACAGGAAAACTGGACATGATTGATACCATCCAGGTTGGTGGGTAGAGCACATGAGGTAATGCTTTGCTGTCAGAAGAAATGTCGGCGAATTATGATTTATTTTAAAAAGGCTATTTAAAAATGCATATGAGCTCGTGCATGAGGTGTACGGACAGAAATTTAGGAATATAAGAAAACAGCCTGAGGAAATTTACATTGAGTTTGAAAGAGTAAAACAAAATAATTTTGACGGCTGGATCCCACGAATTTTCAGATTCTCCTGAATCTTTTCTTCACTTTTTCCAACATCCTTCATATCTTCACAAGCTTCCTAAAGTGCAAGACAGAGAACTAGACGGGATGCACCAGCTAAGGCTAAGGAATGCCTTCTACAAATCTTATTGTTCTATTTCCAGTACGAAGCTCTTTGGTTTTTGTGCCATGAAAGCTTCCGACTCCTGTCCTCACAGACAATCAATGTTCGAATTGAGAACTTTCAGGAAAAACTGTTGATGCGAGCGACCAGTCAGGAAACTCTTGCATCTTTGAGAAGCTGTGAAATGCATGCCACACGTTCTCCTATTTCTCAGGTCCTTACAGGCACCGCTCAGGGGAAACATTAGCGTTATATTGACCTTGGAGTGGAATCAGTGCTGATACACAAGTGGGGTTTGGGAGTTTGGTAGGTTAGCTTAGGAATTCAGGTTTGATAATCAGAGAGTGGTGTCCTCATAGGCTAATTGGCCCTTCCAGTGTCTGCTGACTCTCTGAAGGAGATGTTTTCCCCGTGTCAATCCCCAGCCTTCTCCATGGTCTCTGCACATGTTTTTTTTTTTCTCTTTTCAGGGCTTCTCCCTTTTATGTTTCCTTGTGCATAAGAGAGTGAGTGGTGATTTGATCGAGGTATCTACCCCGGTAAAATTATTTATTAGGTTCAATACAGAGCAACTTTCTTCCCGGCGGAAAATAGGGTTGAATTTTAACATTTTTATGCCACTGTTCCTTGGTGATAGAGTACAGTCCAAGCAGGCGGAAAGTCAGGAAGCACTTTTCACACCTAGGATAGCTGTAAATCTAGAAAAAGGTTGTTAAAAATGATCGAGGTTACCTCAATTGCGATAAGATTGGTTTATCTTTCTTTGTGTACCAATGAAATGTCTCATTTTCTTCTTTTCTCCTTGAAGTATTCCACGGACGTTGCTCGTTTTGCTCTTGTAATTTATTTGGGAGTGAACACTTTGAACCAAAATGCAGCGCGTGGAAACAGGTCCTGGAGCCCTGCACCTCAGGACAAGAGTCTGATGTACAGCAAACCTGGCTATCGAGGGTCTGGTTGCAAGGTTTCCCAAAGCAGCTAATGGGAAGAGGTGTCACAACCATCAACATATTGCATTCATTTCAATGAGATTTGAATTTGCAGAACTTGGGGAGGGAAGCAACAAAGGAACAGAGATAGATTTCGTGAGTAGGTAAACGGGATCATATGCTGTGTTATGTGGAAAAAAGTGATACCATCCCATTGAAAGCAAGAAAGCTCATGCAGAATAACGTTCTAAATTAGATGAATCACAAGGTGTGGGGGTGTAAATAGATGTGTCAGCCCAAGGTCTTCATTAACAAGCTACAACACTTATCCCTCCCCACCCTTTCTTGCATAACGCGCAGTAACATAAATCAGTCAATGCCTTCCATTCTCGCAGCTATTGTCGGCAAAAAAACAAAATGCTGTTTATGCATAACCCCACGTAATAATCAGGGCTCCTTCTGGACTTAGTTGATCTGATTTAAATTCATGCATGAATAGAAGCATTGGAGGGATTGGATTTCAGCAATTGTTATTTACTAAACAGGCGTTTTAACAAAACAACACATAGACAGAGCTTGCAAATTTGGCTTCTAATGCGAAACTTTGAATTGTATGGCACTATATTGCTGCTAATACCATTGTGGGTCTCTTTTGGGGCGGCGTGACAGTGCAAAGAGAGAACTTTCCTTTGAAGGAGCGCCCAAGCAGCAGCATGACTCCTGAAGCAATCAGTGAGAAGGGGATAGAGCAGATGGATTCGTCTCAAATATCAAAGAATCGGAGGAGATTTGATGGAAAGATTTAGCATTTTATGGGCCTTGACAGGGTAGATGTTAGAAATATTTTACTAAGGCTAGGGATTATGGCACTATTGGTCAGAGTCTCAGAAAAATGCATCAGCCATTATCCGCCAGATGAGGAACAATGTCTTCATTCAAACGGTTTGGAATCTTCTGAATTCCAGACACGGGAGGGTTGTGGAACTTCAAGGCAGAGATCAATATCTCCCGGTGTTCTCTGGGATTTAGTGGTACAATGTGATAGTTCAGTTAAACACAATTGAGGAACATCAGCCAGGAGGTTTGAGAAGCCGTAAAGACCAGTGCATGGTACACTTGTTCCTAATTCCTATGTTATTAAAGGCACGACTCAGAGGAACAAACACGATTATAATGACCTTGGTGTGGAAGCAGTGCAGATTAACCACTCAGATTCCAGGGTGTAGGGTGTTACGATCGGAGTACAAGTTCCATACTCAAGAATCATAGAATGGTTACAGCATCTAATGATGTCATTTGGCGCATAGGATCTGTGCTGGCACTTGAATGAACACTTCATCACTGTCACTGCCCAGCCTTCTCCCAGGTCCCCTGCACATTATTCTTTTCAGGGTTCCAACCATATTTTCTTCCCTTGAGTATAGAAGAATGAAGGTGATCTGATCGAGGTTCTTATCCAGTGAAAATGAATTGCCAAGTTAAATAAGGAGAACTGTTTCCCGGTGGAAAGAATAGGGTTGAATCTTAGGATGTTTTTGACACTGATCCCCAAGGATGGCCTCTCGGCCAATGAAGAGAAAAGTCAGGTAGCACGTTTCACACTTTTACACACTTAGGGTAGCTTGAAATCTAGAAAGCTTCTTTAAAATAAATTCCGAGCCAGCCACAACTTCCTGACGATGACATTTTATGCAAATGCAAGAGTCGTCTCGGTATCTCCCATCTCCCTGCCTCCATGAAGCATTCAGAGGACATTGCTCGCTTTGTTTTTGCCTTTTCATAGGAAGTGAACACCTTGACCTAAAAGCGGCGATCAGACATGGATTGGAACGCTGCACCCTTAAATTAACTGTTCGATGCTTTACCAAATAAGCTAAACGGGCTGTTTCGAGCTCCATATCTCCATCCACTGCCTGACAGGAGGCACCACACCCTTCTTTTTGTCCATTTCCTTCTTAACCTACCCTCCACGGCGCATTTCCCTCACGGGCAGACGAACCGGCAGCCTTCCTTTCGCTTCATTTCACAAATCTTCTAACTTGTACAAGTGCTCTTTCCTTACCAGTGGCGTTTGATGTGATAACTGTTGTTACCCAGGTATCTATACCAGGCCTATGATACATCCAATGGTAACTTTGATCCTATCCGGCTTCTTTATAATATGACATACTTTTCAGTGTTATTTCTGGCCTTTGTTCAGTTTAAAACCATAAATTGAATCAAAGCAGTAGAGGCACCACTGAGAACTGAACTCAGGAACTCCCATCCATGAGACATGGCGCCATCATGCTTTGCAACGTAAATATTTTAATTGTATCCCACTGTTGCTGCAAACATTAATTTTCACTGAGAGAATTAAGAAGTAATCGGTACTGGGTCTTCAAAGCTTTGGAGTTTACATTTATTTCGGGAGATATCCAATGGGAGTATACAAAGGGATAGATATGGATTCCGTGAGTGGGGGTAAACGATTTTATTTGCTGTCTGTTGTGCGAAGTGTGAAACTATCCCTTTGAAAGAAAGAAGCTTCATTTCTTGTAACGTTCTAAATTCTGAGAATCACAAATTGTAGGTGTGTAAGTAGGTCAGTCGGCAATTTTTTCATTAAAAATCTCCAGCATTTAACCCTCTTTCCTGCATAACGTACAGTAACATAAATCAGTCAACCCCTTCCCTTGCTTTCTCCTACCGCCGGTAACAAGTCAAAGTGCTTCGTTAAGCATTAATCTCCAAAGGTAATATTGATTCCATCGGGTTTCTTTGTATTGGCACGTAAATCCAAATGGTTTGTTCGGACTTTGTTGTTTTAATTTCACCTCCTCTGTTTCCAGATTTTTTTTTTTTGCCGTTTTGATCACCTTTCATTCATTATTCCTTCAGGTTACATTCGGTCAGTTGCTATGCAGCTATCCACAACCTTCTCTGGATACAGTGTTTGTTTGTTTCTTTACCATTACCATTACAACGCTCTCCAGGTTTTCCATCATGAAACCTTTTCTCCCAAGCAGTCTACCCTCACAGCTATTCACTTTTGTACATACTCTCGCTTCCAGCTATCCACTGGATTTAAAACTGTTATATTTATATTTTCTTTCAGTTCTGATGAAAATCCATCGACCTGAACCGCTCGCTTTGTTTGCCTCCACTGATGCTTCGCTGTTAACGCTGAAGAGCATTTAGCTGGGCAATGATAATAGGTGCAAATTGCAGCTGCATTTGTTTTCCTCCGAAGCTTTATTTTTTAACATTTTTTTCGCCTCAATGGTGTATTTAAATGTATTCCGTCAGCTTCCAACTTTTTAAATACAAATCATGATTTAATCCGAATAAGCTGGATATCATTCACGCTAGATTCTCTAATGTCAGCCTAAATTTGGAACACGATGAAAAGACTGGAAAACGTTGTATAGCTGTTGAGAAAGTTCAGTAGCTGCTGATGACTCTCCTTGGAGCACATTAAATGGGAGCAACTGGGCCGTTAGATTTTGGTTTGATTAAGACGGGATAGGAGACACACAATATTCCGCTAAGAAACTAGAGATTAACATGCAACTGAAAGCTAACAACTTTTGGTAAAAAGAATGTTTATTTTTGCCTACTTCACTGAAGTATGTGTCATAACGGAATTACCCCATTTGGGAGCATAATTCTGTGGCGCAACGTTGTTGAAAAGATTCTTTAATCAGATGTGTGATTTCAGAAACATTATGTTAATGTAGGTTTAACTGATGATAATTTTGATATCGATGATTAATATAATCGTTTTCCAGTTCGTGATTTCCTACTTTTGCCGCTGCCTGCCCTCTCCTCCCTTTTTTTTCATTTCTCTTGATCCTGCTTATTGACTTCTATATTCTCCCAATGTGAATTCTGCTCCTCCCACACACCCCCAACAAACTCACTGCATAATTCTCAGGCCAATCCACACTCTGCACCGTCCATGTCTTGTCCATCACTCTGCTCCACTCTCAGGCGCACTGTATTGTACAACA